>NC_080419.1:112407396-112648218 GCF_029873635.1 Malania oleifera | reverse complement strand
AGAGTCGGCAAGCCAACCCTCAAAAAGCCGCGGTACGGCCCTAAGTTATTATCTACCCTCAGCTTATGTGCGAGAATACCGGTGGTTACAATGTGATCTTCGGAAGACTTACCACACCAAAACTCTATCACCTAAGACCCTACACCGTTAAACTACTATACATACTTAGCTACCTTCCGAAAATAACTGCGGGTACTTCTTCTGGCGTATTTCTAGACCTCAACTATACTCCATGCGCTTCCCCACTGTCTGGTTACCCTTAAACGACGCCATAACTCCAAATCACTACGGAATATATCACTAGGCCGTACTCCGTAATCTAACTGCGACCTTCTCCGGCCTAAGAATTCCAAGTACTGATACTCTTCATAGGATAAAGGCTCACTGATCTCGAGAGTTCGTAACTCAGTCTACTACTGATGAGATCTGGTCATGTACTTCCATACAAATACAACACGTTAAATACATCCTGAAACTCGGGATAATGGTTGGATTAAGCCCTCGATAGCAACCGACTATCCTTTCAGGATTTCAAACGGCCAAAACATCCGAGGACTTAGTTCCCTTTATTCCCGAATGCTCTCACCCCTTCATCGAAAGCGATTCTCAAGAAGACCATATCTCCTACTTCAAAATCCAAACTCTCGCCGCACGAGTATAGCATAAACTCTTTTGTCGACTCTGAGCTGCTTTAATTCTTTCCCTGATCAATGCAACCTTTGCCGCGGTCTGCTGAATCAGTTCTGGGACTAGTATCTGCCGCCTCACCTACCTGATCCCAGAGTACAACGAGAACGACACCGACGACCGTACAAAGTTCCTAAGGTTGCCATCCTATGCTCGCTGGGTACTGTGTGTTATATGCAAATTCAACAAGACGGTACGATAGGTGTGTGTTGCAAATATTGTACCAAAAGTCTAGAGATACAAGCCCGAACATACTTTACGTTGAATAGTTCTCTCGACTGTCATGCGTTTGTGGGTGAAAGACGTACTGAACCTCATCGCTTTGCTCCCAATGGCATCTGTGTAAAGCTTTTCCAGAAAACGAGAGTGAACAAGGGGTGTATTTCGATCTCAAACCATGGACTACAAGGGAACACCATGAGAGTCGTTGACACCTCCTGTACATACAGAGTTCTGCCAGCTTATCAAGAGTAGCATGACTCTGATTGAGTAATGGTAGAGTGTGCAGTGTTTGTACAAAATACGATCTACTATAAACCCATGATTGGCCTTCTGCACCATTCGCTATCGACCGCAGGTAAAAACCCGTGCACAAAAATCCCATTGAGACATGTTCCCACTTCCACTCAGGGACGTCGAGTGGTTGAAGTGGTCCTGCCGGGCTTCTGATGTTCTGCTTTAATCTGCTGACATGTCAGGCACTGTTCTACAAATTGGGCGATCTCTCTTTTCATATTAGACCACCAGAAAGATTCCCTCAAATTCCCCGGTACATTTTCGTACTACCAGGATTACAGTGTAGAGCGAAACGGTGCTGCCTCCTCTAGAATAACCCGTTTAATCACGGCATCATTCGGAACGCAAACCCCTGCTGCGGAATCTCAGTATCCCCATCACCAGAAATACTGAAGTCCGGCTTTTTAAACCATTCCGAACTCCTTCTATAACCTCAACTAACTTTGGATCCTCTTTTTGCCTACACGGATCCTCTCTTGTAGGTCGGTGCCAACCACCAAGCTGGCAAGGACAGCCTGAGATTTTCTTCTACCACTTCCAAGCCCAACCTTTCAAGTCCATACAAATTTGGTGCTGACCTCTAATCGCTGAACAGACGCATCAACAGACTTCCGACTCAGAGCATCAGCTACCACATTAGCCTTTCCTGGGTGATAGCTAATAACATAGTCGTAGTCTTTAATCAACTCTAGCCCACCTGCGTTGTCTCATGTTCAAGCTCCTTCTGGGTGAAAAAGTATTTAAGACTTTATGGTCACGTAAAAATCTCGCACTTTTCACCATAAAAGAATGCCTCCAAATTTTTAATGCAAAATTACTACCCTGCTGCTAATTCCCTATATGTGTCGGGTAGTTCTTCTCGTACTCTTTAAGTTGGCCGAGAAGCGTAAGCAATTACTCTGCGTATGCTGCATTAGAACACAACCAAGACCCTTCTTAGAGGCGTTCACTATAAATAACGAATCCACCATCCCCTGAAGGAATGGTCAGGATGGCAGCAGTAAACCAGTCGCCGTTTCAGCTCCTGGAAACTCAACTCACATTCCTCAGTCCAAACGTACCTCACGTTCTTCCTCGTGAGTCGCGTCAAAGGACCTGCCTAAACTGGAGAACCCTTCTACAAAACGACGGTAGTAACCTGCAAGACCTAAAAAGCTTCTTACTTCCTGAACATTCTTCGGTCCTCGCCCCAGTTCACTACTGCTTCAATCTTACGCGGGTCCACAGATACACCTTCCTTGGACACGACGTGACCAAGAAACGCAATCTGCTCTAAGCCAGAACTCACACTTCTTCAATTAGCATATACAATTTCTTATTCCTAAGCATTTGCAAGACAAGCCTCAAATGCCCCTCATGCTCTGCAGCGCTCCTAGAATACAACTAGGATGTCGTCGATAAATACCACGATGAACCGGGTCTAAATATTTGTGAAAGACCCTGTTCATCAAATCCATAAACGCTGCAGGTGCATTAGTCAAACCAAAAGGCATAACCATAAATTCATAATGCCATACCAAGTTCGAAATGCCGTCTTAGGAATGTCTTCCACTTTCACCTTCAGCTGGTGATACCCAGATCGTAGATCAATCTTAGAGTAGATCTGCGTGCCTTGAAGTTGGTCAAACAGATCATCGATTCGAGGTAGCGGATATTTATTCTTTATTGTCACCTTGTCAGTTCTCTGTAGTCGATGCACATCCTCATCGACCCATCCTTCTTCTTAACAAACAAAACGGGGAGCTCCCCAAGGAGAAATACTAGGACGAATGTACCCCTTGTCTAGGAGCTCCTGAAGTTGTTCCTTCAGTTCTTTCAATTCAGCTGGAGCCATACGGTACGGAGCTTTCGATATCGGCGCCGTACCTGGAACTAGCTCTATCGCGAATTCCACTTCCCTATCTGGAGGTAACCCTGGCAAGTCCTCTGGAAACACGTCAGGGAACTCGCACACTACAGCAATTGTTTCCAACTTATTTTTTTCAACCGGCGTATCTTTCACAAACGCCAGATACCCTTGGCAGCCATCTAGGAGTAGCCTCCTAGCTTGCAAAGCTGAAAGAATTTGTGGTGTAGAATGCACACACGACCCCTGGAATTTGAATTCCTGCTCCCCTGGTGGTTTAAACAACACCTCTCGCCTGCGGCAATCAATACTAGCATAACTGGCCGACAACCAGTCCATCCCAAGGATGATATCAAAACCATGCATGTCATAGACCACTAGGTTAACTGGTAGTATTCTTCCCTGAATTCCACAGGGAAGTTATGGACTAACTTACTACACCCGATTGCAGACCACAGACGGCGTAGGTCACTACCAATTCATAATCAACAGTTGCACCTCCAAACCACATAATTTAACAAAATTACGGGAAATAAAAGAATGCGTAGCTCCAGAATCAAAAAGTACTATAGCTTCATGAAAAAACACATAAATAGTACCTGTGACCACGTCACCAGCGTTCTCAGCATCACCAGGAGTCAGAGAATATACCCTAGCCTGGGCAGTACCCCCTGCTGACCGCCACGCTGTGTCGGAGCATTCCCTCTGTATTGCTTCTGTGTGACTCCATCATTCCTCTGCCTCGGACAGTCTCTCATCTGATGTCCTTGTCTACCACACCGCATACAGGCTCCCGTAGACAACCAACACTGCCCCTGGTGTTTCTTACCACATAAAGAGCAATGTGGAACACTTGCGGCATTCTGGGACGTGCCACCACTATTTTTCTTCCATTTACTCTGTCCTGCCCTAGATGAATAATTAGGAGGCGCTGGCCTCTTCTTCGTAACCTGAACCTCTGCATCCTCTAGTAAACACTCCTCTGCTACCGTGGCTTTATCAACCAACGTAGCAAAATCTTGTAACTGCAGAATCGCCGTCTGCTTACGGATCTCACTCCTCAGACCCCTCTGAAACTTCCAAGCCTTCTTTGCTTCATCAGGAATCACGAATGGAGCAAATCGAGACAGCTCCTGGAACTTGGCAGTGTACTGCTGCACTGTCAGTGAACCCTGATTCAAATTCATAAATTCCTCCATTTTCGCATTTCTCATTGTGGCTGGAAAATAACGTTCAAAGAAGAGCTCTTTGAATCGGGCCCATGTCAACACTATCGGTATCGGTCGGTGCTCCTCCATCTGCTTTACCGACCCCCACCATCTCTTAGCCTCCCCTGCCAACTTGAACGTGGCGAAGGTGACTTTCTGCTTTTCAGTGCAGTTTAACACACCTAAGATCTTCTCGATCTCCTGGATCCAATTCTCAGCACGAACTGGATCTGTACCGCCCACAAAAGCAGAGGGCTTCAATCTGGTGAACTGCTCAATAGAGCAACCCAACTCAGTCATAAGACGATCCTGCCCTCTATTCGTACGCACTACCTCAGCCATAAGCTGCTGTGCGAATTTAAGTAACACACTAGTAGAGTCGTTACCAGCCTCGGGGCCGGCACCCTCACTACTACTGCCACCTATATTGGCAGTGATATCCCTGGATTCCATCCTGAAAACATTTACGAGAATTCATTAGAAGGTAATAGCCTAAGCATCAACTAACACTATCATACTATAGACTCAGTTCCTTAAATCCACATCCTGAATATCGAGGTACTCCATTAATTTAACATCATCATTCTAACTCAAGTTCTGCTTTTCCACTTGGAAACAACACCATCAATAGATTGCCATGATTTTCTGAACCCTAAGAATGATCTAGAAAAACACAGAAGTCTGCCAATTGTTTTCATCTCCAGGTATACAAAACAAAACTCAAGGTCATATCCATGTCCTATACTCTGGTATATTCTAGACTGTAACAACTAGC
Organism: Malania oleifera; assembly: GCF_029873635.1. Lineage (NCBI taxonomy): Eukaryota > Viridiplantae > Streptophyta > Magnoliopsida > Santalales > Ximeniaceae > Malania > Malania oleifera. The sequence goes on along the minus strand of NC_080419.1, from coordinate 112,643,186 downwards.
AAGTTTAGCACATATCCCTAACCAGGCAGTATGAATCAAATCATACTTCCGACTGGCTACGGGCTCTGATACCAACTGTAACGACCCGGCCCTTTACACGGACTTAGGTGTCATTCATATACATCAAATACCTATACCTGTTCAAGATATGGAAACAACCCTCCCTAAACAGGGACATACAGGTGTAAAACATACATAATCATGATGTAAATGTCGCGAAAAAACATAAACATCCATTGGGATTACTACTAGCCTTATACCAGAGTTCACTAATACATCCATAATTTACATACATTCGGACTTAGAGTAATCGTCATATTACAACCCTCCAAAAATGACTTTCATCAAGTTTAGTACAAAAATTTAGATGCTTACGTAAGCTAACCAAAATAAACTCCCTAGTCCTTTTATCTACTAGGACCGACGCATGGATGGACCTGAAAACAAAGGTTGTAAGATAGGGTGAGACACCTCTCAGTAAGGAAGAAGGAGTTACAACAGTGTGTGACTGCATACATGCATATTTTCATTCAACATCTGGAATATAAATCAAATATTTTCAATACAGTAATGCATCAGGTATATCATTATTCATATTACAAAATTCCCACATCTGTCTTTCGACCATTTAATGATTTATCAGATGACCAACAGAAAAATATCCCTATAACCAGTTTTACCCTGTGGCTCGGGTTGTGCACTGGTACTCGTCCAATGCCCTGTTCGTGCAGACACTGCCGAGTACCTACATACGATCCGACTGCCTCCATTGGCCCAATATCAGCCAATGGTTTCACCCTGCTAGCCGACCATCTTGGTACCCACATCGTTTAGTACGTGTGGTTGCACGTGTACATCTAGCTACGATATCGTGCTGTATCATATAACAGTGGTTTCATTTCACCCTGCAAAGAAAATATTTTTCAACCCTCCCGGGACTCTCAAGCTGTGGTTCTGTGTATCATAAATTCAATTTATACAAATATGATTTTATCTCCCATAAACTATATCAATAGTATAGAAATAATTCCAGCGGGTTCAAACCGGCGTCTTTCCACCTGGTTTACCCCTCTTTGTTTACTGATGCGGCTCGGTGTATCACCAGCCTCTGTTTATCACATTGTCAGTATAACAAATTGGAATTTCATTCCCATATTCTATATCAGTAGTATAGAAAATACATTCATTTCCATTTCAACATACATCACACAAGTTTAATACAAAAACCCGCTAAATGATAGAAATTCAATATACATAGTTTAACTAAATAAATAAAGGAATCGAGTCTCTCCTACTATAGTATAAACACATATAAAGATGTTTGTAAAATTTGGAGATCATACGTCGAAATCCTCGTTTTTACCAAAAACGATAAAATCGTCAAACCGGCATTTCTACTCGGTAGAATTTCACAAATAAGTAGTTAAATCATAGATAATAACATAAACTAGCTTTTTAGCGGTTTAGTTTTCCAAAAATGCTGTTGTAATCAAATTCCCCTTACCTTATATTCAAAATGAAACTTCGTACGAAAACGGTCCAAAACGACAACTCAAGATCCCGAAAACCTAAAACCACAGAACATAACCTTACTATGTTTTCTACTGCTATCCAAATATCCAATCAAAATTAGGATCAGATTCCTACCTCGATTCTTGGGAAAACCCGAAACTCTCCGAAATGACGATCCGATCCACTAAAAGTGTAGAGTTTTCTCTTCTGATCCACGCAGTACCCTCCGTTTTTGGAAACGGATGACGAACGGCGAAGGATCTTAGGAGAGAGAGAGAGAGAGAGGAGAGAGGAGGAGAGAGAGGAGAGAGAGCTCGAGATAGGAGAGGAGACTGAAAGAGAATAAGAGAATTTATAGAATAAATCCTTGTGTGAGAGAGAGAGAGAGAGGAGAGAGAAGGAGGAGAGAGAGAGAGAGAATGAGAGAATGAGAGAATGAGAAGATAGAGAATTTATAGAATAATCTTTACTTAGCCTTAAGTAATCTAAATAAATATCTCCTCCAAGATATTTATATATAAATATCTCAAAATATCTTCTCCAAAATATCTTCTTTTTTTTTTTTTTTTTTTTTTTTTGGGTCGGGTTACTACACACGTGGTGGTACCCGATTGTCGATTCAACAGTAGATTTAAAGTAAAATTAAGAAAATGGAGAAAAATTACCTTTCCCCATGAGCAGTGCCTAAGTCGTTCCCACGACAAATCTGCTCTAATAGAAATGTCGGTGGCAGAATTAGGAATCCAACAACACCTTCTTTTTTTCAATCCGTCGAATATTCATCGATAAATTGAAAAGAGAGAGAGACAGAGACGAGGGAGTGGATGGACGAGAGCAGGAGACTGAGAGAAGGGAGAGGCGCAGAATGAATGGCTGAAAGCAGAATTCAAATTCAAATTCGATTCTGCTTCCTTTAATAACCATACATATTTTATATATATATATATATATATATATATATTACTTATCATATATATATATTTATATACTTATATAAATCTATCATACCCTTTATTTAATTATTTTAATTTAATAATGCTTAATTAATTATTTGATTAATAATTAATATTTATTTATTTATTATTTTTTTTTCTTTCACACTATTCCTTTTTATTTGTTTACTTAATTAATTAATTTAATTATGTTTAATTAATTAATTATTAAATAATTAATTTTAATTTTTTTCCCAAGTTATTACCACGTGTCTTACGATTAACAAGCCTAAGGGATATTTTATAGTATATGTATATAGTTATTAATGATTTAAAGAAAAAATATATGTTTATGTGAATAGAGTCATTTTTGTGCCTAAATGATGATCTAAAGGAAACGTATAAGAAAAAGTATATATGTATATAATTGAGTACTATAGTTATAGTTTTAAAAGTTGACAAGTTCAGTTTAATAGTTGCAGTGTATAGCTATAAAAATTTTACTGTTATAGTTGATGTTAAAAGTTTTATATAGAAATTTTTAAATTTATATTTATTTTAAATGCAATCTTGAAGTTTCAATATTAAATGTTATTTTACGAAATTATAATATTATGAAAACTCATTTTGACTACACACTAATAATAATCTTATTTACTTACTGAGTATTGTCTCACCCCAATCATTATTTTACATTTCAGATAACTTTGAAAAGCATACAAGGAATCAGGAGTAGCAAATGCATAGGTGGGGATTAGAAAGAGTTGTTAGAATAAATATTGATGTAATATTAAATGGTTAACTTTTAAATGTTTTCTTTTTGTTAATATTGAAGATATTAATGCAATGAGATCAATCAGTACTCTGGTAATAAAAATAATTTAGATTTATTTGCTTCCACTGAAAATTTATATTTAGGAACACATTCAGATTCGAGTCTTTACAAGATGAGTCAGTTACTCAAAGGGAATAAAAATATAATAAAATGAAAATGACAAAGGAAAAGCAAAGCATATCCAATCCCTACTTATTGCTAGCTGGAATAGCTAAGGGCACTTTCCAAAGCCTCCTGCGCACAAAAAAGGAAAATAGTACATCAGTTGTCAAATGAAATTCAGAAAAATAATAAAAAATTCACATATGCACAACGATGACGGTTGTTAAAATATTCCCTACCATCACAAGAATAAAGGCGAGGGGAATTCTGTTAGAGGGGAGCCTCGTTGGAGGGGAATTTGGGTGCCAAAACTCTACCTAGACTATAATAACCCAAGGAATTTTCTCATGGCCTCATTGACGAACACAGGGGATTCGTCGATGAGGGTACAAGAGGGTCTCGTAGACGAGGACATGTTTCGTCGACGAGAAGATACCGAGAGGATTTTTGGGCCTCTTAATTTCGTCGACGAAGGGGAGAGTTCGTCGACAAATTTTCTCTTAACCTTATCGACGAGGTGACGTGGCTCGTCGACGAAGCCTATGGTATAAATTGCCCAAATTAACTTCATTTTCAAACTGAAATTTGACGCACAGACTTCTCCCTCTCTCTCCTCTATGTCCCTCCTACCTTCTCTCTACAATCTCAGGTCGAATTTACACCAGTTCGACGATTTGAAGCCACCATGATGCTCTTAAAGAAGTTCTCTACATATCTGCGGGAGCGAATCGTTGGTGGGTTTGAGTTGAAGTTCATCCCTAGTTTAAGGTAAGACATTCTATTCAGAATTTGAGTTTTCCAGAGTTATAGGAAATGTTACACATGTAATAATACCAAAGTTTAGTTCTAGGAATTGTTGGTTTCAGGGTGTTACTCGGGGAACCCTGTGAGTGCAAGATCAACATTTTAGGGGTGTTTCTTTCCAGTGTTAAGTAAGGGAATAAACTAAAACAGTTATTTTCCACATGTATTATTATTATTACTATTTATCAGCAAATTAATTTTCAGGGAAGCATGTATTATATTTGCATATTATAGAGAAAATGCATAGTTGGGAAAATACTACTGTTATACAGAAAATATGATTTTAGAATAAAATGTACGAATTTACTCAACTTTGTGTGGTATGAATATTATTTTTCATGAAAAGTATTATAATATGGCAATTTTACGAGTAAATCATGTTTTTAGGAATTATGAAATAATAAAGTACATTATGATTTTGAAAATATATGATCATTTATTTATTCAGAATGATATGTATGAGATATTCGGCGTAAGGTCGTGATTGATAGCCGGTGTAAGGCCGTGTATGTTATATGTTTCCAGTGCAAGACCATGTTTATGAAATGTTCGGCGTAAGGCCGTATTTACGAAATGTTCGGCGCAAGGTCGTATTTATGAAAGTATAAAAATGCTATTAATCCATTTATGTTAAATGTTATATTATCATGTACTATATGTTATCAGAACCAGAATGTTAATTTAGTTTAGTTTCAGGAGCGCAGTACCGTAGCTATATAGATCAGATATCTATGTTCAAATTGGTGCTAACCACCCCATAAGGGGGTAGGAGATGGATAGTTGATGTGGCTTTTAGTGTAGAGTTGTAGACGTTCACCTGACAGTCCGAACTAAGGTGTGGCGGGTCCATCGTACTTACACACATTTTTGACTCGACAGTGGTCGGCCAACCATTGTCGGGTCCCGCCTTTGGGCTACACAGCCCATCATAAAGGGTAATACATGACATCAGCTAGCTATTCATTCTAAGTATGTTTTCAGTATTATTATGTATACCAAATAGTTATGAATAGTATGATTTATTAAAATATGAAGGTATACGTTCATGCAGCTATTAAATGATTAATATTTTCTGATATGGTAAATGTACTATATATCTATATTATCATTAAATATTCATATTGTCACACAGCTGTATTTAGTTTATTTTCCCTTACTAAGAAGTGTCTCACCCCCGAACTTAAATAATTTTGAAGAAACCCAGAAGGACCGATGGGTTGTGGCCACCGTTGAGTCCGTCGTGCTACCCCGTTAGGAGGGTAAGTTTGTACTAGGATCAGAAAATTATGATGTGCGATCCTAGAGATATTTTTGTATTTTGAGAGATTGTATATAAAAACAGTGTTTTGGGATTATAATTAACTCTGGTATTATGTATTCTGTGGTAATGAGGTTGATGATTTACATATACTGCTGCCTAAGTTCTGTTGTGTATGACAGGTATCCCCGCTACCCACGGGTTCAGGTTGACTATTCTATTTACTATGTTATATTATATGACTAGTTAAGGAGGTCGTTACAATTTGGTATTAGAGCCTTCTACTTAGATATCTTGGACTCCATCTTTCCTAGCATTGGGTCCCAAATGCGCTTAGCTCCCTCCCAAAGACCCAAGGGAAGGCCCAAATAAGTTGTGGGTAAGCTTTCAAGTCTGTAGTGGAGAATTTTGATGAATCTCTCTAGATGGGCCACATCTCCAATTGGATACAAGTTGCTTTTAGATAGATTCACCTTCAATACTGTAGCTACCTCAAAGCATAGCAATATAATATTCAAGTTTCTAATCTTTTCCTTGGAATCCCTACAAAAAGTGGTCGTATCATCTGGAAAAAATACATGCGAAATATTAAGGGCATGTCTCTTCTTCTAATTTTAACATTGCTGAAGAGATCCAATTTAGTTGCTTTAAAAATCATCTGAGAAAACGCCTCCGTAATTATGGTGAATAAGAAATGTGAGAGCATATCAACTTGTCTTAGTCCTCTAGTACTACTAAAGAAACTCGTCGCTTCTCCGTTAATAAAAATTGAAAATGTGGCTAAGGAGATGTAGTGGTGGATCCAACCAATCCATTTTTGCCTAAAGCCCATTATCTCTATGATATCCAATAGGCATTGTCAGTTCACATGGTCAAAAGCTTTCTCCAAATCTAATTTGCAAAGTATGCCCTTTCATTATTTTCTTCTTCAGAAAGTCGATGCACTCACTTTTCAGTAAAGATGCGTCAAGAATCTGCCTACTGTCCACAAATGCCATTTGATTCTTTGAGATTAAATAAAGCAAAACCTTTTTGAGTCGGATAGCTAGGGTTTTGGCCAAGATTTTGTAGAATGTGCTAATAAGGCTAATTGGTCTAAACTCCTTCACGTTTTGAACTCCCCCCTTTTTGGGGATAAGAATAATGAATATGGCATTTAAATTTTTTTCAAAATGCCCATCAATTCAAACTTCTTTATGACCTCCATGAATTCATGTTTGACGAAATTCCAACAACTCAAAATAAGGGCAATGGTCATAGTGTCAAGTCTCGAAGCTTTGTCACTATTTAAGGATTTGATTGCTTCGAATACACTTCTTTCTCCGAAAAGTCCTCTTCAAGTAAATTCCTATCCTCAATTGAGAGTTTTTTAAAACCACAACCATCCAACTTCAGTATCCATGAGTTAGGCTCTATGTACAATGTCTCGAAAAAAATCAACCACCTCCTTTATCTCTTCGAGGACTTGCAGTGCTTGTCAGTTGACCACTAAATTTGATGTGTAATTGACCATTCTTCTAAAAGTGGCCATGTTGTGGAAAAACTTAGTGTTCTTATCCCTGACTTTAAGATAGATTTCTCTCAATTTGAGTCTCTAAGAAGATTCCTCTTAATCTAGAATGACGAGTAGATTCCTGGTTCCATTACTTCTGGCCTCTCTATCATTTGCATCTAATTATTTTATTTCTTCTATTTTATTCCACCTGTCAATATCTTGCATTAGTTTCCTCTTTTGTAAATCATATTCCTGAAGTGATTCCTTCCATCATTCCAGTTTAAATTTTAGGAATTTAAGATTTTGAGCCAGAATAAACGATGTCGTACCATTCACATGATATTCCTTCCACCACTGACCACTATATTGTTGAAAATTTTGTAGCTTGAGCCAGGAATTGTCAAATTTGAAGGGAGATTTCCCCCAAATTATTTCCCCACGGTCTTGAAGTATTGGGCTATGATCGGAAATGCCCCTGGTAAGTGATTTTTGCACATGTTCGAACAAAGATCTAACCATTTTGGGGTAACTAAGAATTTGTCTAGTCTTGATAAAATGGGATTTTCCTGATTATTTGATCACGCAAACGATGCTCCGATTAACGGTAAATCAACCAGTTGCCACTTTTGAATAAACTCATTGAGTCCTCCCATGCTTCTATTTAGCTTGCGTGAACCAGTTCTTTCAAATGGACATCTTACCTCATTGAAGTCGCCGCATAAGCAACAAGGTTCCCTTGATCTTCCTCTACTACTAGATACCTCTCACCAAAACTTAGTTTTTGCCCTTTTTCATTTGGCCCATAAACCATTGTTAACATCCAAACTCTGCTCGGGAAGATGTTCTCCAATTTTGCTGAGTATTTACCTTTCCTACAGTCTTTAAGAGTGAACATTTGGGGTTTCCACATTATTACAATCCCCCCAACCGTCCACGTGGCTTTGACTCCCCCCCAATCGTAGTCTCTCTCTTTCCAGATGCTTCTTGATAAGAAGGTATCCAACTTGCTTAATTTCATTTCCTGCATACATACAATGTTTGGTTTCCAAGCATCCAAGACCCCTCTAACTTGTTTTCTTTTCTCAGCACTATTTAATCTTCTAACATGTCAGGAAATTGTTGAGAATTTCACTTATGAGTTTGTCCTACATTAAAAAGAATGAGTGGATGAAAGGTGTTTACATACATGGTTGAGCCTAAGACCCAATAGACTTAAGTTTTTGGATCAAGTTGGAATTTACTTATGTGTATCAAGTTTATCTATGGACTCCTACAGTGCTAATTAGTGGTATTAGAGCCGACAATTAGTAACTCTAGGTGAGCGACATCGTAAAAAAAGTCGAGGCGTGAAACTAATTCTTTTGAGGTGCTAACTGCTGAAAGATCAAGTGTCTGACCAAGGTCAATAAGGATCATCTAGGCTTGGAAGATAGATCCAAATAGGATCAAGACGTGGGATGTAGGATTGGTTTGCAGGCACGTGAAATGCAATTTGAAGCATGTAAGGCACAGTGGTAAGACCTATTTGAGCAATTGTTGGAGATTTGGGTTTACTCTCATAAGGGCGATGGATTTTCGTTTAAGGGAGAGCAATTGGAACTTACAAGTGATGGGGAGATTGTTGAGAATTTTACTTGTGAGTTTTTCTTAAATTAGAAAAATTTGAATGAATGATGGGTGCTTATATACATGATTAACCTCAAGATCCAAAAGGATTAAACTTTTGAGTCAAGTTGACACTTACTTATGTGTATCAAGCCTACTCATGGATTCCTCGGGCGCTAACATTCCTTCATTCCTTCTTTTGATTATCTGAAAAAAAAAAATGATTGTGCCAGTTCCTCCATCTGGCCAGCTGAATCCAGTCCTAGTTTGCACTGAACATTAGAGCCTTATCGACTACTTCTGTGTTGCTGTTGTCACTCTCAAACTGTAGCTCGTATTCACTAAAATCCACTGCTAGTCTGTATTCACACAGCTTACTGAGATTTTGCACTGCAGCTGGATACTCAGCCGTCTGTTTCCGTATGAGCCTCGATGCTAACTGGGGCTGTCTGTGGTGCTTCGGCAACATTACCGGGCCGCCTTCTTCTGTGTGTGCAGGGGTTTATGGTTGAGCTTGGAGTATGGTTTGTCTTGGGCGTGTTCAGTGGATCCGCGTGAGCTTCTTCCAGCATGAATTTCTAAGTTCAATGCGGCTTGAAGGTGAGCTTGGGGCCGGGCTTACTGTTTGATTGGAAATGCGCTTGGACTTGGGATCTGGCACGGGTCTAGTGTGGAAGTCAGTGCGGGCTTCAAGCATGGATTTGTTTCTTCATACCTTGTGGGTTAAAAGTGGGCTACCGGTTGGTCTGTGAGTCTTCTTGGGCTTGCGCTGGGAGTAGACATGCACAACTTGTTTTCCATTTTGTGGACCCGCATACGTTTGATGGATTTTGGCCGTTTAAAGCGCAATAATTCAAATTGTTCAGCTGGCCATTCTGCATGCTTGCGTCTGCACTTTTGCTGTGCCGGGTTCGAGGGGGTCGTTGGGATTTGACTTGCCCGTTTTACGTTTAAAAGCTTCCTCTTCTGTATTGAAAATAATGATCGGTTGGTCGAATTTTGAGAGTGTTTTTTTCCAAAAAATGCTGTTTAAGTAAAAGACGTTGGATAGTTCAATATTTTTTTAAATAAAAGATATTGTTCAGCCTCTTTTGTTCTGGCAAAGGGTCACCACCTGCTGATACGTGGTGGCTAAAAATTGGTATTCCAAGTAGCATGTTTTGCTCGACTAAATCATTTCTTCCTCCTTCCTATATGCATTTCGCAAAAGAGGCTGAGAGCTAAGAGAGCCGAGAGGGGAGGAGGGCTTCGACCTGACGATTCTCAGAACTTGTAGGTGAACGTTGGGTTTAAATTGTACAATCTGAACGTCGTGCTACAAAGTACAATCTGAACGTTGGGAAGGTAGTATATAAAAGGAAGGAAAATGAAGTATTTTTTCTTACATTAAACCTAGTTCTTGTTGTGTTGAGATTCTGAAATTTGAGTTAAAATTTGTGTTAATTTATAGAAGAAATTGGTATTTTATATGTTGAATTTGGTCATATTGAAGTCAATATGGATATTTTAAGCATCCTTTTAGAACCACCAATTTGATGTTAGGGTTTTTTTTATGTCTAAATTTTTGCATATTAAATCTATTTGAATAAATTATGAATGCATATTAAATTTTGTGTTTGATTGCATGAAATTATATTATATGATTTGTGTTTTTTTTTTTTTATCTTTTATTTTTGTTATAACATGTTTGATAGCATGAAATTATATTATATGATTTGAATTTGTAATTTTTGTGGTAAAACTTGAGGTGCTCGTGTTTTTTTAATTTCTTATGAGGTACCGATTTGACAATTCAGTAATAGAATGAGATTTGAACTTTTGATGAACGACGTACATTATTTAGGAAAGTAAAATAATTCAAGGAAAATTATCATATTCTTGTTATTATTATGTAATAAAGCCGAATAAATCTTTGACTACCCTTTAATTTAAAAAAAAAATAAAAAATGAAACTGCATATATATAGGCAAGGAAATTGTTCTTGGAGATTTAAGTAGTTGTATAATGTGTAATAAGAGCTAACTTAAGAATTATCAATGAACTATGTAATTGTAACAACCTACTTAATTTTCGTATTTTTTTTTTCCTTTCCTTAAATAATATAAACCAATATAATAAATTCAGCAGATCATGATCAACCTGAACCCGTGGGCATCAGGGATACAATAGAAACACATAACAGAAGTCTAAACAGCAGAAAATATAAAATCATAATATCACAAACATAATACCATTTGTCTCCATACCAGAGTTACTGTATCCACTATATATATATATATACACACACACACACATCCCAAAAGGGATCCTCGAGCCTCTCCTCACCAAATCAATCTGGCCCTACAAAATACTTACCCTTCAGAAAGGGCGGGTCAACTGTATCTATCTTAGCGGAGTTTTATCCGTTTTCCTATTAGGGGCTCTTGAAAAGTTCATATAATTCAGGTTGAGACACTTTTGAGTAAGGGAAATAAACTAATACTAGTGTGTGCAACATGAGCATTTCTGTGATCTATATATAATCATATACATAAGCATAACCAGTAAAATTGTATGTATCATTTTTAGGAAAAACATGTATAATCATAGCATAATAGAACATACAGGATTTTCATAACATAATTCATCTCATATAAATATAATACAAAACAACCCTAGTAGGTTAATTGGCTGTTGTCATGTATTACCTCCACATGACTGGGTTGTATTACCCGAAGGCGGGACCTGATAATGGGTGGCCGACCATTGCCAAGTCAAAAGTACAGTCAGTAAGTCCGATGGGTCTGTTAGACCTGGTTTGTACACCAGGGGCGTCCACACTTCTTAAGACCACATCAACTATCCGTCCTCATGCTACTCTATACAGCAGCGTTAACACAATATCATGATGATCATGAACACATAGCAGCGGTACCGTGCAAGCGCTAGCCTCCAAGCCAACCAGGTTCTGATAACATATAGCATATAATCAAACTGTGATACATGGGTGTTTCATACTAATATTTTCCAAGTTAATAACTTCACATCATTTTGCGCATATATACATCATGAAAATCATCAACCGGTATATTGGAATTTCATATTTTACCATAGTTCGGCTCGTACATCGGCAAATCATATCTATAGCTCGGCTCGTACACTGGTAAATCATATTCACAGCTCGGCTCGTACGTTGGCAAAACATATCCATAACTCGGCCTATACGCCGGCAAAATATATAAAACTCTAGGCCCGTACGCTGGTTTGTCATTATTTAAAACAATTTCATATCATTATCATATTCTCAAAAAATAGTAATTCATCATAAAATCTACTCATGCCACACAAAATGGGTATTTTGTATAATCAGACCATATTATTATTTTTCAGCAGTATTTCCTAACATAAAGCATATATATACATATATTTTCCTAAAATCAAATACTATAAAATTTTAATTATAATTTTCATAAAAACATCTAACTTAATTTATCCCCTTACCTAATTCTTGAGAAGCCCCTAAAATAAGCAGTCTCGCACCTACAGGGTTCCCCGTTCAACACGCTGAAAATAACATTTTCCAGAACTAAAGTTTAGTATTTCTACGTGTACTACGTTTTCTACAACTGTAGGGAAGGTTAAATACTAAATAAAAGTCTTACCCTGAATTTGGAATAAATTTAAAACTACTCCCATTGACGATCCACTTCAGTAGATATGCAGAGAACTTCCCCAAGAGTGTCATGGTGGCTTCGAATGGTCGAACCAGTAAGAGATCGGCCCAAAATCCTAGAGAGAAGGATAGGAAACCGAAAAGGAGAGAGAAAATGAAGGTTGTGCGTGAATTTTCAGCCAAAAATGAAGATTTGGCCTATTTATACACCGGCCTTCGTCGACGAGCCACGTCACCTCATCGACAAGATCAAAAATACAATTCGTCGATGAACTCTCTCCTCGTCGATGAAATTCAAAATTACCCAAAACCCACTCTCGATATTTTCGCGTCGACGAAGCGCACCCTCGTTGACGAGCCCAATATGCCACGTCGTCGACAAAGACTTGCTTTGCCCCCTTTTTATTTCCTTTTCTCCCTTTCTTTTATTATTTAAATATTATAAATTCTCTGGGTCACTACATTCTCCCCTCCTTATAAAATTTGTCCTTGAAATTTACTATCCATGTAACTCATCATCCCTTAAAACAAAACAGTCTACTTATTTTATTACTTACCCTCACTTATGGCGGAGGAATACCATGGTTACATTTTAAATCCTGAGAGATTACATACACAAAAGATAAATTCCCCCAAAACTAAAATGTTATACTAATTAAACTATCACATGTACCTGCAGAAGAAATACTACCTAACTATTTACATTTACCTGGTTAAACGTCTTGGAATAATCGATGATACTTCTGCTTCACCTGCTCCTCGGACTTCCAAGAAGCCTCTTCCACTGCATGATTCCTCCACAAAACTTTTAGTAGAGAAATGTTCTTGTTACGCAACTCTTGCACTTTCCTATCCAGAATCTGAACTGGCACCTCCTTATACACTAGTGAATTACTGAGTTCTAATTCACCATAACTAATAATATGAGAAGAGTTTGGGACATATTTCCTCAACATGGAAATGTGGAATACGTCATGCATCCTGGATAATATAGGTGGCAAAGCTAACCTGTAGGCAACCGAACCCACTTTATCTAAAATCTCAAATGGATCAATAAACCTAGGGCTAAGTTTACCCTTCTTCCCAAATCGCATAACCCCTTTTAGCGGAGCTATTTTCAGAAATACATAATTACCAACATCAAATTCCAATTCCCTGTGGCGATTATCTGCGTAATTTTTCTATCGGCTCTGAGCTGCACTGATTCTATCTTTGATAAGCCAAAATTTATCATGGGCTTGCTGAACATGCTCTGGTCCTACAACTCGCTGCTCACCCACTTGATCCCAAAATAAAGAAGATCGACACCTCCTTCCATACAATGCTTCAAACGGTATCATGCCAATGTTGGTCTGATAACTGTTATTATATGCGAATTCTACTAGTGGCATGCACTGAGTCCAACTACCCCCAAAATCTAATACGCACCCTTGGAGCATATCCTCTAATATTTGTATCGTTCTCTCAGTCTGCCCATCTGACTGAGGATGGAATGTCGTGCTAAATGATAACTAAGACCCTAGAGTTTCCTGCAAGCTCCTCCAAAAACGTGATGTAAAGTGTGGGTCTCAATCTAACGTAATAGATATTGGCACCCCATGTGAACGAACTATATTTTGAATGTAAATTTCCGCCAATCTGTTGAGGGAGTAGCTGATGTTGATAGGTAAAAAGTGAGCAGTCTTAGTCAAATGACAACAATCACCCAAATGGCATTCTGAATGTGTAACACCGTTGGCAGTCCTAACACAAAATCCATAGATATATGATCCCACTTCTACTCTGGGATAAATAACGGCTACAATTGCCCTGCCGACCTCTGGTGCTCAACTTTTACTTGCTGGCATGTCAAACACTGGGCTACATACTCGACAATCTCTTTCTTCATACCACTCCACCAGTACTACTCTCTTGTACTGTCAGGATGAACTGTGTACAAAGATTTGTGAGCCTCTTCTAGAATGGTCTTCTTGATATCAGTATCAGCAAGGACGCATAATTTGGAATGGAACTGCAAAGCTCCATCATCTACCATATTGAATTCCTCTCGTTGACCTCTCTGCATTCTGTCCATCACCTCTACTAATTCTAGCTCTTCTTTCTAAGCAACTTTAATCCTTTCCTACAGAGTAGGTTGCACTACTAAACTGGCAATGTGAGCCTAAGAACCACCCTCAACTAATTCGATGTCCAGTCTCTCCAAATCTATCATGATCGGATACTAGATCTCTATAGCCGCCAACATTGATTCCCTAGATTTCCTGCTCAAAGCATCAGCTACCACGTTAGCCTTCCTTGGGTGATAACTAATAATGCAGTCAAAATCTTTAATAAACTCTAACCACCTTCTCTGCCTCATATTCAATTCCCTCTGAGTGAAAAAGTACTTTAAGCTCTTGTGGTTGGAAAAGATCTCACATCGCTCGCCATACAAATAATGCCTCCAAATCTTCAATGTGTGTACTACTGCAGTCAATTCAAGATCATGGGTAGGGTAATTCTTTTCATATTCTTTCATCTGTCTAGAAGCATACACCACCACCTTACCATGCTGCATCAATACACAGTCAAGTCCTTTTAAGGACGCATCACTAAAAATGACATAACCCTCACCCCCTGACGAGATTATCAACACTGGTGTTGTGACTAATCTCTGCTTCAATTCATAGAAACTCTGCTCACATTTTTCGTCTCATTCAAATCTTACATTCTTCCTAGTCAGTGGTGTCAAAGGCCCTAATAATGCTGAGAATCCCTCAACGAAACGACGGTAATACCCAGCTAACCCTAGGAAACTTATGATCTCTTGGACATTCCTCGGTCTAGCCCAATTCACTACTGCCTCAATCTTACTGAGATCCACGAAAATACCATCTCTAAAAAATAACATGTCCCAAAAACACGACCTTCTCAAGCCAAAAATCACATTTACTGAACTTAGCGTACAACTTCTTTTCTCGTAGCATCTACAGAACATGCCTTAAGTACGTCTTATGCTCCTTATAGCTCTTCAAATAGACTAGTACATCATCAATAAAAACAACAACAAACTGATCTAAATATGGATGAAAAATCATATTCATCAAATCCATAAATATCATTGGAGCATTCGTCAGACCGAATGGCATAACAAGGAACTCGAAATGCCCATACCTGGTCCTAAAGGTCGTCTTTGAGATGTCTTCTGCTTTCACTTTCACTTGATGATAGCCAAATCTGAGGTCAATCTTAGAATACACTCATGTACCTTAGAGCTGATTAAACAAATCATCTATACAGGGTAATGGATATTTGTTCTTGATTGTCAATTTATTAATCTCCCTATAATCTATACACATCCTCATAGACCCATCTTTCTTCTTCAAAAATAGAACTGGAGCTCCCCATGGAGATACACTAGGTCGTATAAAGCTTATCAAGCAAATCTTGTAGCTAATTTTTCAATTATGCCAACTTTGCTAGTGCCATTCGGTAAGGTACTTTAGAAATCGGCGTTCTACCTAGACGTAGATCAATAGGAAAATCTACCTCGCGATCAGGTGGTAAGCCTGATAATTCGTTTGGAAAAATATCTGTAAACTCCTTTACTATAGGCGTGTTAGCAAGTTTTAATTCATTCTCTGACACCTCCTTTATAATAGCCACAAACCCCTAGCAACCACTCATCAGTAGTCTCCTCGCCTGAATAGCTTAAACTAGTTGAGGCAGGGATTGCACTCGCGACCCTACAAGCCTAAATTCTTCTATTCCTGGAGGTATGAATATCACTTCCCGTGCATGGAAATCTATGCTGGAAAAATTAGCTACTAGCCAATCCATGCTAAAGATTACATCGAACCCATGCATACACAGCATATTAAATCAATAGACAAGATTTTCCCCTGAATATCAACTAAACATGTAACGACCTGCTTAATTAATTGATTTTTTTTCTCCACTGTAATAATTATCATACTCTGATACCATAACATTATCCTAAGCAATGAGAAGCATAATCATATAAACAAAACCTAAACCATTACATACAATACCAGAGTTCTGAAAAGTTTTGCAAAATATACAACATAACTGTATCCCCAAAAATTGCCCTCAACTAGCTAGGGTAATACAAAAATGCTCCTAAAAATGATACTCACTCTCTGTCAGGGCACTACTGAAGCCCTTCTATTTGTGAGCCTAATCTGCTCACCTACCTGGATCACCTAAAAAATATATCAACACTGGGATGAGCTAGGGCTCAGTAAGAGAAAATATGCTATTATTAGTGTGTGGCAAATGAGCTACTACATATCATGAAATCTGTTTCATATAAACATGAATAACTGAGTACAAAAGTACAGTACAAATAATAAAACACACCACCCCTTTTCCCTATTGCTTAACATATCAGTATTATGGTTATAATTCAAAATACTTCTAGTGTATATAGTAGGATCCTTGTTTCTGTAAATCAATACGTAAGTAATAGTAACTGAAACTGTTCCCTGTGGCTATCTGTGTCATGGCATGCCCCTCATGACGAGGTTGTGTGGCCCGTAGGCTGGATTTATCCTGGCTGGCCAACCAGGAATAAATCACTGAACTTCGTCAGTCGACCTGCCCTCCTTAACCCATATCTGGATGGGGAGCCTAACCTCTTCTAGGGCCTAGGTGGTCGACTGTACCACGTATATCTGAATAGGTGATTACACTCATAAAGTAACATAGTATCTATAGCAACGTTACCGTGCTCTGTAGCTGCAAGTCCAACAGGGTCTGATATCATATAATATATTTCAATATACATGTCTATCTGATTTACCATGATTCTGAAGTACTGAAATAACCATGATACTGCATAACGTACTGAAATATGAATAATCATAACATGGAACTGCATATTCGTAATACTAGAATTCGTGTTATCATGGTATTGAAATTCATAAGATCATGGTACTGAAATATCGTAAAATCATGGTATTGGAATTCGTATAATCATGGTACTGAAATGCGTATAATCATAATACTGAAATTCGTAAAATCATGAAACTAAATTCATAAACATATCCCCGTACCATATACATAATCATAAGCCACACCATACTAAAATACATAATTTTCGTAAATAAATAAACTGCACAATATTCAAAACTTTCCTAACATAGCATATTTCTCTTACCTTAACTTTGAAAAGCCCCTATTGTACTCTAGCCCGATACCCGCAGGGCCTCCTACAAAACACCCTGAAACCAATATTTTTCAGAACTAAACATCAGTATTTTTCTACCTGTATCATTCCCTATAACTATCACAAGGCCAAAAAAAGACTAAAAGGTCTTACCCTGAATTTGGGATGATTTCCAACTCTGATTCCCAGACAATCCACTTCGGTAGATGCGTAGAGAACTCCGCCAAAAGCATCGTGGTAGCTTCGGATCGACGATCCGGTGACTGGTGGGGCCGAAAATGAAGAGAGAAGGGAGAGAGAGTCGTAGGAGAAAGTGAGAAGAGAGAGAGCGGCGAGAGAAAATGAAAAATATCTCGGTTTCCCGCCTTTTATAGGGCCAGGTTCGTCGATGAGCCATGTCACTTCATCAATGAGCCCTTCACAAAATTCATCGACGAGGCCCTATGTTCATCGACGAAATTCAGAGCAGCCTGAACCGCCTCTCGGTATTTTCTCATCAACGAAGCCCTATGTTCATCGACGAAATTCTGAAGACCTTCGTTGACGAGACCCTGTGTTCGTTGACGAAGCTGAGCAACTTCCTTGAAATTATTATTATTTAATATTATCTCCAAAATGCAATGTCCGCGTTCGTCAACGAAGTCTACGGCCTCCTTCTGTTTCTGTTTCTATTTTCTCTTCCTCTAATATTTAAAATGCTATTATTCTTCGGGTCACTACAAAACAACCCCGGAGTATCCTACTACATCTCACTGCCGACACCGTCGGTGTAGATACCAACAACTCTGTTGGCTTAACAAGGCTTACAATTCTTATTTTTATGATAACAAATCATGATATGTTTAATATGATTTATTTCAAGTGAAAGTTTTTCAGGAAGAAGGCAAAGCTTAAAGATAAGTAGCAAAGCTTAAAGGTAGTGACAAAGCTCAAAAGGATGATAAAGTTTATGAATTCAAAATGATCAAGAAAGAAAGATGATTAGAAGCTCAAAGATGAAAAAAGAACAAGAACTTACTTGAAAATCAAATAAATAGAGTTTAAGGATGTTTGTATGTAAGTACTTCAAGTAAACTCCAAATATAAACTGAATTGAAGCTCACATAAAATCAAAAGTAATTTAGAAATAAAGTTTTAAGTAAAATCCTAAAGTATGATTTTCAAATCAAAGAAAAAAAAGGGGGTTTAAAAATAATTTTTTAAAAAACAGAAGAGCTAGGCAACGGCCTACTTCTGCCAGGCGACTGCCCAAATTAAATGAATATTTTCAAAGAGGCAGTAGGGTGCTAAGCGACTGCCTGAGCACATCCAGGCGTCTGGGTAGTCATGTCAGCCGTGTAAGAACCTGAATCGTGATAACTGGGTTTAAATAAATAAGAGAGGGGCGAATTGGGGATTTGGCATATTTCATCGACGAAGCTAGATTTTTTCGATGAATCCAAATTTTGTCGACGAAGCCTTTGTTCTTCTCGTTGATGAGAAGAAGCCGAGGAGTCTCGAAAAAATTGGTGATCTTAGATTCGTCAACGAGGTCACCGCTTTGTCGACGAAGGTAGTGGAAGATTCGTTGACGAAGGCACCATTTCGTCGATGAAGTTGCCTCGGTCAAAGGGCTATAAATAGAAAATTTCATTATTTCCTCAATAAGAAAACTCAATTCTATCTCTCTCTCTCTCTCTCTAGAACTCTCTTTACACTCCTTCTCTCTAGAATTCTTCGCAGATCAATTTTGGAATCAGAAATCTGAAGTTACCACGAGGATTGTAGAAGGATTTTTTACAATTTCTACAGATCGGAATCTTGTTTCGGAGATTTTTGGGTTTTGGCAAAAAATCGAGGTAAGGCTCGGTTTTCATTTCTGATTCGGTAGTTTTGTAGGTAACAGTGTCATGAGCATATTTTGTATTGTGATTTGTAGGTTTTGAAACTCGGTTCGCTGTTTAGGGGCCTTGGAGTTTGGGATTTTCTTTTTCGGGGAAAAGGTAAGGGGAACTATGTTTATATTGGTTATTTTTGAAATCGAACTCGGTGGAACTGTGGTCCACAGTCCTGTGTATGTTTTAGCTACTCATTTCGGGGGATCTAATGGGGAAAATTATGGATTTTTCATTATTATAGTTTTGGGAAAAAGGGGGCAATAGGCTACATCCCTGGTTTTGTTGAAAATCGTGGGTATATGTTGATTTGTACTGTGATATTGGGATGACCATACCTTGACTTGTTAAACTGTATTTGTTTGAAAAGCCATGATTTAGATTACCAAATGGGTGTGGTTTGTTTGGTTATATGAGCATGCATGTGTGTGTGATATGTTGAAATGCTAGTAGGAACGCGGTTCCGAAATCGTTCCAGGTAACGAGAGTGTCCGGCTCTATATCCAAGGGCATGTATTTTACCGCCTACCATGTGGGTAAGAGTGTCCTGCTCTATATCCGAGGGCATAAGCCTACTCTGTCAGATCAAGCCGAAGGGTGTGGATCCACCAGTTTAGCGTCGATACAATGCCATGGGAGTCAGGGACTAGCCATGTGCCGGTGGCACCGTGTTTGCGGGTTGGCTACGGGCCAACGCCGTATGTCACAGACTGGCTTCGGGCCTAAGGGTGTGATGACATCGAGATCGATGATCATGTGTACGTGTATGTGTGCATGTATGCGCTGTGAAAACTAGCACTGGATTACATTTAACTGCATGTATGTTGTATCATGATAACACTCAAATGCCACACACCGATATAACCTATGTTCTTCCTTATTGAGAGATGTCTCACCCTTACTATATGTACATTTTTACAGGTCCTTCGAGTAACCAGAACTAGCGTTCTGGTGTAGGGATCGTAGTGGCCGGTGTACTGCGTTTAGCGTTTGGGTAAGTGATCGGACTGTATTTTTGTTGGGTTGCCATTTTGAGTTGTATTTGGGCACTCGGTTGTACATTTTGATAGAGCTGTGTTTGGCTCATGTATAGACTCTGGTATGATACTGTATATGATGTTATAGAATGATCTTATTCCGCTTCATATATGTTTGTGATTGGATGTGTTTAGGGTGCCTAGGAACCCCACGGGGTCGGATCCTCGTCCATTGTACTGTATCTTTGGATGTTTTATCAGATACAGGGACAGGTTAGTTACATTTTCACCCTTGGGTCCCATTTCGGGATTCGGGGCGTGACAAGGTGACTGCCTGAGTTCTAACAGGTGACTGCCAGTATTCTGTGTTTTAAGTTTCTTCTGACCTGGCAGTCACTTGCCACTCGAACGTTGGTTTAAAAATTTCCAATGAGAAGATTTTTTAAATGAATTTTGTTGGCCTTACAAGGCTTAAAATCTTGTTATTTTATTTTGATGCTAACAAACAGATGAAATTTAATGTATTTGTGTGAGTAATGATATTTCAGGGCTCATATATGAGAAATCAAGGTCAAAGTGCTCACAAGAATCAAATGAAGCTTAAATGATTCAAAGCATGAATTTAAAGATGATATATTAAACCTTGAAGAATATGAGGACATGAATGAATTGTCGAAAGCCAAGGAATAGTAAAATCAAAAGAGCCAAAGAAAGGCAAAGTGAAAAAGCTCAAAGAATATGAAAGCTTGAAGAAAATATGGACTCAATCCAAGGGCAAAGCATGAAGACTCAAGAACCTAGAATGAGAAAAGTCTTAGAAGTTTTTATGTAAGTACTTAAATGTTTAAATATCGTTTGAAATATTATGAAGCTCTTAAGTTAACTTCTTGGACCTAGATACCTTTTAAAATAATTGGAAAATATTTTTATAAGGTCAAAAGATATTTCAAAAATGTTAAAATTATTTTTGGAATAAAAAGCACCAAAAGGAAGTTTTTCTAAATGCTGTCAGTTTTTATACATCCTCATTGAGGTGCATTTTTTACTATCGCAACCTCTTTACTTTAAAAAGTATGAAACTTTAAAGTTGTATTATTTTCTCTTAGCTTTCTTTTGACATCAAGAACACCTAATTTGGAGTTATACATAAAAAATTATGAGCAAAATACTAAAATGGGGTCACAGTTGTCAGCCAACTGAACACTGTTCACGAAAGGAACTTCAGCTGACTGAATAGCAGACAAAGCCACTTTAGACAACCGAAGTGTAACTTTAGATGTCTGAAGAATAACTTAAGATGACTGAAGATTAAGTTCAGTTATCTAAAGATTTTTTGCTGAATTTTTTTTTTAGGCTGAACCACCTCAGATGACTAGACCCGAGACTTTAGTCATCTGAACACTGTTAACGGGCAGAAATTTCAAACATTTTATTTTTTAAATATTATTTTATTGGGCTTAAAACTTTCTAAAAACTTGGGAAACACTCCAAGGAAACTTTAGCAACATGGAAACAAGTCTAATTGCCTATAAATACATGGTTTTCCAAATTAAAACTCAACAAAGAATTGAAAAATCTGTTTTGAGAAGCTAAAAGCACTCTTGTTCTTTCAAAGTTCTCTTGCTTACTCATTGCAAAACTCTTTTGCTGAGATATTCTGAAGTGCTAATCCTTCCTTCTTTGAATTCCTACTGCTAATCCTCATCTAATAAGGATATTCGTGAATTCTACACTTAAGCTTCATTCTATTTTATATTGATATTTTACATTGAAGTATATAGTGCTGAATTTGTACTAACTTGCTCTTTGTGAGAGTATATTTGTACGCATATTATATCTTGTTTCTTGTAGTTCTTTGACGTTCCAAGGATTTCTTGGATCGTTGGCTAAGTAAGGGGACATTGCTTAGAGAGGTGGGCTCTAGCCTAATTAAAGAGTGACCGAACGAGGGGACATCGTTTGGAGAGGCGGGCTCTAGCCTAGTGAAGGAGTGTTTGAGCGTGGGGTATCGCCTGTAAAGGTTTTGTTCCACCCGTCAATGGAACAGGTTTAGTGAATCTTTTGGTGGTTTGCCAAAGGCGAGGACGTAGGCTGGGTATAAGCTGAACCTCGTAAAAATCTCCGTCTCACTCTCTTTTTCCCTATTCTTTATTTTCACTGCATATTTAAATTGCGTGGATGGTTTAAATTTGAAAATCATATAAACTACGTATATTTGGAAATCAAACAAACTTAAGGTTTAATTTTGATTTGGGTTGCGAAAACCAAAAGGGAGTACGTTGGTTGAACCATTCTTTGCGGAAACCATATGGGAGTACATTACTTGGTTAAACACCCAAAGAAAAATTAACTGAGAGTTTATTTGGATTCTGAATATTTGGAAAGAGTGATTGGATGATGCATTGAATATTGTATTAAAGGAACAAATTCATATATACAGGGCTTGGTTCAAATTCATATTAACAATAGGGCTACACACAAACTGAGAATTCTTATGATTGTTTGGTTTGATCATCATGGGAAATTGATTGGTTTGGTTGAAAAGTTGATTACTTGTTTGGTTAAGTAATAAGTGTTGTGGTTGAAGATTGAATGTTTACTTAGTTCTTGTTTGATTGACAAAATAGACAAACAAGTAAAAGAATTGGTTAAATATTAAAAGAAGTTAAGCACTTTAAAAAGAAATAAAAAGAAATTTTTAAAAGCCAATTCACACCCCCCCCCCCCTCTCTTGGGAATCCATTCCTAATTTCAATTTTTTTGGGCACTACTATTTTGAAAAACTTGGGGATTACTTCAAGGAAACTTTGGGGGCAAGGAATTACTTTTAAACATATATAAATAGCCCCAAACTTCAAAGATTTTAAACACCAAGAAATTTTCCAACAATCAAAGTTCTCAAAAAGCTCTCAAACTCTCTTGTGTTCATCCAACTTCAAATACTAAGTTGCTGCTGATTCAAACTCCAAAGTAAAGCTTTCAAAGTCTGAATCTTTCAATACTTGGAAGATATTTAACGATCTAAAATTCAGTATTGAGTTTCAATCCTTTTATATTTGATTTACTTTGAAGTATTCTTGTGCTGATTGTTGTACTAATCTACTCTGCTGTGAGAGTATCTTTTGTACACGAATTTTCTCTATCTTGGTTCTTATTTATAGACAATTCAAGGTTGTAGAATCGTTGGACTGAATGAGGGAATATCATTTGGAGAGAAGGCTCTAGCCTAAAGGAAAGAGTGATTGTAATTGGTATTGTTCCACCCATCAACGGAACTGAACTAGTGAATCCTTTGGTGGTTTGCCAAAGGCGAGGACGTAGGTTGGGTATAAGCCGAACCTCGTAAAAGTTTTGTGTCTCTCTCTCTCTCTTTCTTACTCTTTATTTTTCAACAGTACTTACAACCTGCATGAATGCTTTAAATTATTAAATTCTGAGTGTATGGTTGTTAAATAGACCGGAAGATAATTTGTTTTGGTTTGATCAGCATTGATTGCGGAAACCAAAAGGGGCTACGTTGGTTGATCATCCTAAACTTATTAATTTGAAAGTTTGTTTAAAAACTAAACACAAATAAGAAGTATGCTTTTGGAATAACACGGGGCTTATATAAATTCAGCGTGCTTTACAATTTATTACAGGGCTATTGATACAAAGATCAAGATTTTGATTATCTTGTTGATTGGTTGTGGTTGAATTGATTTTGTTGTGATTATTGATTTAAAACAAAGTATTAAAAAGAATATAAGTTTAAAAATCCAATTCACCCCCCCTCCCCTCTTGGGAAGCTATCCTACTTTCAATTGGTATGAGAGCCTAGTTATAGCAAATTCCTAACAAGAAGCTATAAAAAGATCTAAATGGCAAATATAGGAGTAGCTCCTTTTGGAGAGGGCCAATCCTCAACTCGTCCACCAATATTTTGTGGACACAATTACACGTTTTGGAAAAAGAGAATGCAAATCTACCTCCAACACATGGATTGGGAAACATGGGAAGTAGTCATGGATGGAGACCTTATTCCCACTAAAATAGTAGATAGAAAACAAATTCCAAAAGAGAAAAAGGATATGATTGATTCAGATTATAAAATGTTTCAAATAAATTCAAGTGCTATAAATGCTCTATATTATGCTTTAGACGCTAACGAATTTAATAGGGTCATGGCTTGTAAGACGACAAAAGAAATATGGGACAAATTAGAAGTTACATATGAAGGAACTATTGATGTTAGGAACAATAGGATAGACATGTTAACAAGCGAATATGAAGCATTCAAGATGAATCAAGATGAAACCATATCAAGTATGTACACTAGATTCACCCACATAATAAATTCTTTAAGTGCCTTAGGAAAAACTTATACCACCTATGAAATGATTAGGAAAATTTTGTGAGGCCTTCCCTCCATATGGGAACCAAAGGCTACAACAATTACCGAAGGAAGAAACCTTAAGACCACCTCCTTAGATGAACTCATAGGTTCACTACTTACCTATGAAATGGCTCTAAAAGAAAGAAATCCTGAACCAAAGCATAAGAAATCTATTGCACTAAAAGCTTCAAGCCACAGCTCAAGTGAAGAAGAAAGTGAAACAAGTGACTTAGATCAAGATGAATTAGCATTCATCACTAAGAGACTAGGAAAGTTTTATAGAAGGAATAAAAGATTTCCTAGAAAGTTCAACAAAAGGAAAACTAAAAAAGGAGAATCAAGTAGAAAATAAAAAAATAAAAAATAAAAAGCAAAAATGAACCTTCTCTATGCTATCACTATAAGAAGTCAGGGCATATCAAACTGGACTGCCCATTGCTCAAGAAAGACAAGAAGAAAAAGAAGGAAGCCATGAAGGCTACTTGGGATGACTCAAGCTCCAGCGAAATGGAAAACGAATCAAGTGGACAAGAGATGGAAAATATATGCTTCATGGCAAATGATGAAGAGGTAAATTCCTACTACTCTTCAACAGAATCTTTCAATGAATCTTATGATAAGTCATGTGATAGTATGCTTTCATACAAGGAATTACAAGCTGAATTGTTCTCTCTACATAAAAGATTCATAAAAATTTCCAAAAGAAATATAACTTTGAAGGATCAAAATAAAGAACTATTGAAACAACTTGAATCATTCAAAATCATTGAAAAAGAAAAAGACTCTTGTATTGAGAAGTTAAAGGAGGAAGTAAGTAAAGTAGCTCAAGAGTTAAGCAAAACTCATAAAGAAAACTTGAATAAAAAGGATTTAGAAGTGAATGAACTTAAGAAATTAGTGGATGATAAAGAAAAAATTATATATAACTTTACAAACAGTAAAGATAATTTTGAAAAGATGATTAGACAGCAAAGGCTACATGGGAATAAAGAAGGAATAGGTTATAATGGTAAGACAAATAAAAAGAATAAGAAATTATACATGGGATACTTAGTCAAAGAAGCCAAGCACTATGTTAGCACTTACTCAAACAACAAACATGAACACATTACTTGCTATATGTGCAAGGCTAAAGGTCACGTAATGTTTGATTGCCCACTAAAAAGGAAGTATGTTAAAGTACAAGGAGAATGGAAAGTTAATAATGGAACTAACAACAAAACAAAGAAAGTTAAAAGAATTTGGGTTCCAAAGACTAACACAATGAATCCTCCATTGTAGGTATGTTTTAGGACAACATCGTCAACGGACAAGTGGTACTTGGACAACAGGTGTTCAAGACACATGATCGGCGATAAGACTAAGTTTATTTCTCTAAAACAAAAGGATGGAGGATATGTCACCTTCCGCGACAATGCCAAAAGTAAGATCATTGGCATCAGGAGAATAGGTAAAGAACCTTCTATTACTATTGATAATGTGTTATTAGTAGAAGGACTAAAACGCAATCTTTTAAGCATTAGTCAATTGAGTGACAAAGGGTTTGAAATAACTTTTAAGAAAGAAAAATGTGTTATCCAAAATCCCAAAGGAAATAAAATCTTGTTTATAACTCATAGGATAAATAATGTTTATTGTATAAACCTTAAGAATCTAATGAATCAAAATGTAACTTGTGTTGGCAGCCATGAATGAAATAAGTTGGCTATGGCATAGGAAATTAGGACATGCTAGCATGGACCTATTATCCAAATTATCAAAGAAAAATCTTGTAAAAGGATTACCAAATACCAAATTCATAAAAGACAAGATGTGTGATGCACGTCAAAAGGGAAAGCAAGTTAAAACAAGCTTTAAAAAGAAAAAGTATATATCTACTAAAAGACCCCTAGAACTATTACACCTAGACTTATTTGGTCCAACTAGAACCTTAAGCCTAGGAGGAAAACAATATGCTTTTGTAATAGTGGATGATTATTCAAGATTCACTTGGGTATTATTCCTAACAAATAAATATGAAACTTGTGACATGTTAATTACCTTATGTAAGAAATTACAAAATGAAAAGGGCTATAATGTAACAAGTTTTAGAAGTGATCAAGGTAGGGAGTTTAGAAACAAAAAGGTTGATAAATTTTGTAATGAATATGGAATAAATCATAATGTCTTAGCACCTAGAACTCCACAACAAAATGGACTTGTAGAAAGAAAAAATAGAACCCTACAAGAAATGGCAAGAACAATGATAAACAAAAATAACTTACCTAAATACTTCTGGGCTGAAACTGTAAATACAGCATGTTATATTGTAAATAGGGTGTCTATAAGATCAAGTATAGACAAAACACCGTAGGAACTATGGAAAGGTAGAAAACCTAATATCTCATACTTTCATGTATTTGGATGCAAATATTTTATCCTTAACACTAAAGATGATTTAGGAAAATTTGATGCAAAATTTGATAAAGGTATCTTTTTAGGCTACTCTACAAATAGCAAATACTATAGGGTTTATAATAGAAGAACTCTTAATATCATTGAATCAATGCACATAACATTTGATGAGTCAAACAATTATGAAAATAAAATTAAGATTGATGAAAAAGAAGACATTCCACAAAAAGAAGAAGATCTTGAAATAAAATAAGAAAATAATAATGAAACTTTAAATGAAAATATTGTAGAAAATCTAGAACTACCTAAAGAATGGAGATATGCTAAAAGTCATCCAAAAAAACAAATTCTTGGAGAAACTTCAAAAGGAATAACCACTCGAGTCTCATTGAAAAATATTTGCAACCATTATGCCTTTTTATCTCAAGATGAACCCAAGAATATTGAAGAAGCCTTAAAAGATGACTCTTAGATTATAGTTATGCAAGAGGAACTAAATCAATTTGAAAGAAGTCAAGTGTGGGAACTTATACCTAAACCCAAATACAAATCAATCATAGGAACTAAATGAGTGTTTAGAAATAAAAAAGATGAAAATGGAATAGTTATAAGAAATAAAGTTAGGCTAGTAACACAAGGTTATAATCAAGAAGAAGGTATTGATTACGATGAAACATTTGCTCCCGTAGCAAGAATGGAAGCAATCAGGATGCTTTTAGTTTATGTTGTAACGACCTACTTAATTTATCATAAAGGAAACATAAATAACGACAATCTAAACTCGTACCCGTGGGTAACGGGAACACCTGTCAATCACAACGGAAACCTAAGTAGCAGTAAGTATAAAATCTCAATCATTCAACAATAAAACATAATACCTGAGTTATCTACATTCCCAAAATACTGTATCTTTTTACATTCCTCTAAAATATTCCAAAATACATTTAGGATTGCATAATTAAAACAATTCTTATCCTAGTACACTGCTTACCCTCCTAACTGGGTAGCTTAGTAAACTCAACGGCGGTCACAGCCCGCCGGTCACTTAGGGTCTCCTAAAAAATATATTAAGTTCAGTGGTGAGACACTTCTCGGTAAGGGAAAATAAACTAAATACAGTTATGTGGCAACATGAATATTTAATGTAACTATACATATACATTACATTTCATAATTTCGTAAAACATTTATCATATCGTACTGAATAATCATATATTTTCATATTTGCTAATAAATCATATCATACATGAATCATCTGTTATAACTAATAATACTAAAACATACCCAGGATGAATAGCTAGCTACTGTCATGTATTACCCCCCATTACGAGTTGTGCAGTCCGAAGGTGGGACTCGACAATGACTGGCCAACCACTCCCGAATCAAATATGTTTGTAAGTACGATGGGCCCGTCACACCATAGTCTGGACTATCAGGTGGGCATCTACAACTCTACACTAAAAACCACACCGACTATCCATCTCCTTACCCCTCATGGGGTGATTAGCACAAGTCTGAACATAGATATCTGATCTATAAATAGATACGGTACCGAGCTCTTGAAACTGAACTAAACTAACATACGGGTTCTGATAACATATAGTACATGATAATATAGAATTTTCATAATTAAGGCCTTGTGCCGAACATTTCACAAATACGGCCTTGCGTCGAAATCATACATAAATACGGCCTTGTGCCGATACAGCCTTGCTCCGAAATCATACATACATATGGCCTTGCGCCAAAATCATACATACATACGGCCTTACGCCGGAATCATACATATATACGGCCTTGCACCAAAATCATATATATATATATATATACATCATTCTGAAAATAATCATTTAATCATATATTTGTCAGAATCATAATATACTGTATACTTTCATAACTTCTCAAATCATACTGCATTCATATCATTATCATATCATAATGTTTTTCCACGTAAAATAATATTCATACCACACATTTGCTGTATAAAACCATACATTGCATTTTAAAATCATACATTCTAGCATCTCATACATATATATACATATTTCAACATATAGCAAAATTTTCTCAAACGTACATTTTCCTTCGCAATCTATAGCTATAATACATACTTTCCCAAAAATAACTTTTCTCATAAATAATAATAATTTGTATGAAAATGACTGCTTTAGTTTATTCCCTTACCTGGCTACTGAGAGCTCCTAAAATATCTTGGCCTAACCCCCGTACGATTTCCTAATCAATACCCTAAAACTGAAAACTCCCAGTATTAAACTTCAGTATTTCTACGTGTATATCATTTCCCATAACTGTCGTAAGACCAAATTTGTCTTAAAAAACCTTACCTCAACTTAGGAATGACTTCCAACTTACTTTCACCAACGATCCACTCCGGAAGATTTGGAAAGAACTTCCCCAAGAGCGTCGTGGTGACTTCAGATCGTTGAACCGGCGTAAATCTGGCCCAAAAACGAAGAAAGAGAGAGAGAGAGAGAGAGAGAGAGAGAGAGAGAGAGAGAGAGAGAGAGAGGGAGAACCGAAGGGGAGAGAGAGAAAAGGAGCTTGCTTAGTTATGAAGTAACAAAATCCGGATTTTTCTATATTTATAGAACTAGATTCGTCAACGAGCCACATCATTCGTCGATGAATCCTTCAATAATTTTGTTGACAAAATTCAATCTTCGTCGAAGAAATTCGGTCGACTCAAAACTCTCTCAGTATTTCTTTGTCAATGAAATTCAGTTTTCGTCGACGAATTCTCTGATGACCTTGTCGACGAATCTTGTCTTCGTCGACGAGTCCTCTGCTAAATCCCTTTTTCCTCTTTATTATTTAAATTCCATTTATTCGGGTTGTCACATATGCAGCCTATAAGGACTTCAAATTATACCAAATGGATGTAAAAAGTGCTTTCTTAAATGGATATATAAATGAAGAAGTATATGTAAAACAACCTCTAGGTTTTAAAAATTCAAAAAATCCTGAGCATGTATTTAAGTTAACAAAAGTTCTATATGGATTGAAACAAGCTCCTAGAGCTTGGTATGAAAGGTTAAGCAAGTTCCTAATTCAAAAAAAAATTTCAAGAGGAAAAATAGATAGTACTTTATTTATAAAAACCAAAAACAAAGACACGTTTATAGTACAAATTTATGTTTATGATATTATTTTTGGAGCAACGTATGGGGATTTGTGTAAAGAATTTGCTAAGTCTATGCAAAAAGAGTTTAAGATGAGCATGATGGGAGAGTTAAATTACTTTCTAGGGTTACAATCAAACAAGCAAAAGATGGAACTTTCATAAATCAAACTAAATATATTAAAGACATGTTAAAAAAGTTTGATTTGGAAGAAAGTAAACCTATTAGAACTCCCATGAGTACCTCAACTAGTCTTGACAAGGATGAAAAAGGGAAACAAGTAGATACCAAGAATTAATGAGGCATGATAGGAAGTTTACTTTACTTAATAGCAAGTAGAACAGATATTATGTTTAGCGTACGTATGTGTGCTAGGTTCCAATCAGCTCCTAAGGAATCACACCAATCAGTAGTTAAAAGAATTCTTAGATATCCACTAGGCACACTTGAACTAGATTTATGGTATTTTAAAGGAACTGAATTTGAAATGATAAGCTATTCTGATGCAGACTTTGCTGGATGCAAGATAGATAGAAAAAGCACAAGTGGAACTTGTCATCTTCTAAGACACTCTTTAGTCTCCTGGTCTTCAAAGAAACAAAACTCTATGGCATTATCCACAGCAAAAGCATAATACATTGCAGCAGGGAGTTGCTATGCCCAAACATTGTATATGAAACAACAACTAAAATGTGACAACACAAGTGCCATAAATATTTCCAAAAATCCGATATTTCACTCAAGAACAAAACATATTGACATAAGACATCACTTCTTGAGAGATCATGTGCAAAACGAAGACATAATGCTAGAATTTGTAAATACAAATGACCAATTAGCAGATATATTGACAAAACCACTCTCTGAAGAGCGATTCATATTCATTAGAAGAGACTTAGTAATGATGCATATACGAGAAGCAAACTAAAAAATTCTCTTCTTGGCAGGCAACTACCAAGCTACTAACTTTCTATTTTTTGTTTGACAGACGCTTGCCTTATCCTAGCAGGCGACTGCCTCGCGGCGGGTAGGGTTTAAAACCCTGTTTATGCCTTTCTAACTTCCATCAGGTGCCTGTTACTTCTCCTCTCTCTCCGAAAATCCTCTTTCATACTCTTTTCCACACAAACTCTTCTTCCAAATCAGCTTGAAAAAATGCATCAAACCTACCCTCCACATCAAATCACGAATAAAACCTAGGGTTTATCAGCCTTTTTCTTCAAAACAATCATGCCACAGATTAAATCGGTTGGTAACAAGGGTTCCTCCTCCTCCACAAGGATCAACAATGAAGAAGTAGAGAAGTAGTTAGTTACTCCTCATGCTAAGCAACTCTATAGGAATCAAATCGCTTCAGTCGAACCCATTCTAGGTAAAATCCTTGATATTACATTCTTCAATTCTAATTTTCTAGAAATCATGGATCTTTTTAAGGAAATTGAGTGGGAACGATTTATTACATATCAAGCAAAAGGGTACTATCCAAATGTGGTTCGGATTTTCTATGCTAACATGGAAAGGTTTGAAAATGGGATCAAAACAAATCTTCTATGGTAAAATATTCATCTTACTCCCATATCTTTGGGAAAAATTCTTCAAATCAAGTTAGGAAATTTTGAGGTTCACATTTTTGAGAAACAATGGATAATGTCCCAAGGATTTACTCTAGAGGAGTTTTTACCGCTAGTAATAACAGATACACCTATCTACTTTGGGCATCCACCTTTTTACAAACAACTCAATCTTCAAGCCTTAATCCTACACAAACTGGTCATATATAATATCCTACCACGTTTAGGCTCTCATGATCATATTTCGTTCTTAGATTCTTTCGTTACGTGGTGTGTTCTTAAAGGTAAAAAGCTAGATCTTCCAAGTTTACTTCTTCAATGGATCATTATGAAAGTTGATGCCCCTTGTGTCATTCTACCATATGCTGGGATGTTAAATATGGTATTTCCTCATTTCAATGTTCTTACACCATCATTTAACTTCACTAGCAAAACTCATTATGATATTTTTCGGATACTATTCTTAAGCGAATGGGATACAAACACTCTCCTCAAGGGTGGTTTCACAAGGGACATCGTCACACCTCATCTACACCACCACCTCAGCCTTCCATGCCAGCTTCTTCAGTACAACTTGACCCAAAAACTCCTTCTTGGTTCGTTCCATTTTTTAATCACTATATAACCTTCAGTGATGGAATGCAATCTGGACTTGGTACACTTGGGGAGAAGGTTTCTATTGTGGAAACTCATTGTTCAAGCCTTGTTCAGCGTGTTGACAAGATTGAGAAACATTTGGCTAGCTCTTCCAAAGGCAAAACACAGATGGATATCAGCTCTGCTCCATCTAGTGATGATGAATCTGCAGAAGAAGAAGAAGAAGATGAAAGTGGGTCTATGGAAGCTTCTGATTGACGTATTTCATTTATGTGCTATTTAAAATTTATGTCTATGTATTAGTATTTCTAAGTACTTCTTCGGCTAGTATTTCTTGTGTATTTGTAAGCTCTATAAGTATTATGTTCTCCACCACTTCACTATGTTGTTTTTGTATTGCTCTCTTTTCCTTTTTGATTGATGTCCAAAGGGGGAGACATAGTATTTGAGAGAAGGAAGTGCAAAAATGGAATATGTAGGGGAATGTTTGTATGAATTTATTGCTTGTAAGAATATGAATATGTATGGGTATGAATTCATTTTGACATTTTACAAGTAACATGGTTTCTATAAATATGAATTCATTTTGACATTTTGAGAGTAACATGGTTTGTATAAATATATTTGATATATCATGCTTATTGAAAGGGGGAACCATGAGCATTATTTCCTATTTTTACTCTCAATTTGTCATCATCAAAAAAGAAGAGATCGTTGGCCTAACAAGGCTTACAATTCTTATTTTGATGATAACAAATCAAGATATGTTTAATATGGTTTATTTCAAGTGAAAGTTTTTCAAGAAGAATACAAAGCTTAAAGATAAGTGGCAAAGCTTAAAGGTAGTGACAAAGCTCAAAACGATGATAAAGTTTATGGATTCAAAAATATCAAGAAAGAAAGATGATTAGAAGCTCAAAGATGAAAGAAGAACAAGGACTTACTTGAAGATCAAAGAAATAGAGTTAAAGGATGTTTGTATGTAAGTACTTCAATTAAACTCCAAATATAAACTGAATTGAAGCTCTCATAAAATCAAAAGTAATTTAGAAATAAAGTTTTAAGTAAAACCCTAAAGTATGATTTTCAAATCAAAGAAAAAAAAGGGGTTTAAAAATAATTCTTTAAAATATAGAAAGGCCAGGCGACTGCCTACTTCTGCCAGGCGACTGCCCAAATTAAATGAATATTTTCAAATAGGCAGTAGGGTACCAGGCAACTACCTGAGCATAGGTAGGTGCCAGGGTGGTCATGCCAGGCGACTGCCAGTGTTCTATGTTTTAAGTTTCTTCTATGGCAGGCGACTGCCACTCGAACGTGGGTTTAAAATTTTCCAACGGGATGATTTTTTAAATGAATTTTTTGGGCACTACTATTTTGAAAAACTTGGGGATTACTTCAAGGAAACTTTGGGGGCAAGGAATTACTTTTAAACATCTATAAATAGCCCCAAACTTAAAATATTTTAAACACCAAGAAATTTTCCAGCAATCAAAGTTCTCAAAAAGCTCTCAAACTCTCTTGTGTTCATCCAACTTCAAATATTGAGTTGCTGCTGATTCAAATTCCGAAGTAAAGCTTTCAAAGTCTGAATCATTCAATACTTGGAAGATATTTGGTGATTTAAAATTCATCATTGAGCATCAATCCTTTTTATATTTGATTTACTTTGAAGTATTCTTGTGCTGATTGTTGTACTAATCTACTCTGCTGTGATAGTGTCTTTTGTACACGAATTTTCTTTATCTTGGTTCTTGTTTATAGAAAATTCAAGGTTGTAGAATCGTTGGACGAAATGAGGGAATATCTTTTGGAGAGGCGGGCTTTAGCCCAAAGGAAGGAGTGATTGTAATCGGTATTGTTCCACCCATCAACGAAACTGAACTAGTGAATCCTTTGGTGGTTTGTCAAAGGCGAGGACGTAGGCTGGGTATAAGCCGAACCTCATAAAAGCTTTGTGTCTTTCTCTCTCTTTCTTACTCTTTATTTTTTAGCAATACTTACAACCTGCATGTATGCTTTAAATTATTAAATTCTAAGTTTATGGTTGTTAAATAGACCGGAGGATAATTTGTTTTGGCTTGATCAGCATTGATTGCAGAAACTGAAAGGGACTACGTTGGTTGATCATCCTAAACTTATTAATTTGAAAATTTTTTTAAAAACTAAACACAAAGAAGAAGTGTGAGTTTGGAATAACACAGGGCTTATATAAATTCAACGTGATTTACAATTTATTATAGGGCTATTGATACAAAGATCAAGATTTTGATTATGTTGTTGATTGGTTGTGGTTGAATTGATTTTGTTGTGATTATTGATTTAAAACAAAGTATTAAAAAGAATATAAGTTTAAAAATCCAATTCACCCCCCCCCCTCTTAGGAAGCTATCCTAATTTCAAACTCAGTATCTAACAACTGTATTTATGCCCCACAAAGTCTAGTGCACCCCAAGTGTGTGGCTCCTAAATCAAACAATGCAATAACTTTAAAAGAAAGCATACTAACCATACCTGTCACCACGTCACCGACCATCTCAGCATCACCCAGCGTCAAAGCAAACACTCTGACTGGAGTCATATTCCTCTACTAGCCCGTGGTGCTTGATAACCTCCCAGGAATGGTTTGGGAGCAGGAGCTGCATCTGGTGGTGTATGGCAGTCTTGCACCATGTGCATCAGTCTACCACAACGATTACAGACCACCCCACCTACTCGACACTCTCCCTAGTGTCTCCTACTACAAGTCTGACAGACTAGAGGACCCTGCACTGTCTAAACCTCACGACCTCCAGTCTCTTGCCTCCGCCCTATGTCATGGTTTCCTCTCCTCCACTGATTCCACTTAGAACTCTTCTAGTAGCCCGAAGATGCATGTCTCTTCCTCTGTCCCTACTCCTTTGCATCCAGACGTTCACCAACCTCTGCCAAGGCTGCTCTATCGACTAACTCAACAAAATCCTAGATTCGTAGCATTACCACCTACTTGAATATATTCTGCCTCAAGCCTCTTTCAAACTGCCTCTCCTTTTTTGCCTCATTAGGGACAATGTACGGAGCGAAACGAGAGAGCTCAATGAAACACGCCACATACTGCTGGATAGATAGCTGGCCCTATTTTAGACCCAGGAGCTCCTCCACTTTAGCCTTCCTGATAGTAGCTGGATAATATCTATCAAAGAACAATTCCCTAAACCAGTCCCAAGTCATGGCTATCGTCGTAGTCCTTTGCT
Source organism: Malania oleifera (assembly GCF_029873635.1). NCBI lineage: Eukaryota > Viridiplantae > Streptophyta > Magnoliopsida > Santalales > Ximeniaceae > Malania > Malania oleifera. The sequence continues at coordinate 112,607,663 of NC_080419.1, read as the reverse complement.
ACTCCAAAATCCTCACGGTAGTCCACCATCTCTTGGCCTCTTTTATCAGTCTATAGGTGGCGAAGAGAACCCTTTGTTCTTATGTACACTACAACACGGTCAGGACCTTCCTGATCTTATGCATCTAGTTCTTAGTGGCTGCAAGATCGACTCCTCCAAAAAAGGCCGAAGGATTCATCTTCGCAAACTTCTTGATAGTGCACTCATGGCCAACCGACGAACCACCCTGCTCCCTCGAGCTCCTAGCGATCTCATCCATAACTTGCTGAGCCACGCTATGTAATATCACATCAGAGTAAGTCTCACCTGCACTTGATGGCCCTGCTCCATCACTGCCACTCGCATGGGCACTACCTTCTCCTTGATCCATCTGAAAAAATAACAATTGTAACTCAATAATCCTATTCTTATAATTTACCCACTTAACTTAGCCTCTTAGCTCAACACTCTCAACTTATTTCTAACCCCAGTCCTACATTCTAGGAACATAACCCGACAATAGTTTACTATGATTTTCCTAAAATCGTCACCCCAAGAAAAACATAGAAACCACCACGAAAGTCCTGCCTCTATACTATAGAACAAATCCTTAAATCATTTTCTATACTATGGTATCGTTTCTGCTGCATTCTAAAGCTTACAAAACCTAACAACCTAAGCTTTGATATCAAATTATAACGACCTGCTTAATTTCTGTATATTTTTTTTCCTTTCCTTAAATAATATAAACCAATATAATAAATCCTGCAGATCATGATCAACCTGAACCCATGGGTACCAGGGATACAATAGAAACACATAACGGAAGCCTAAGTAGTAGAAAATATAAAATCATAATATCACAAACATAATACCATTTGTCTCCATACCAGAGTTACTACATCCACTATATATATATATATACACACATCCCAAAAAGGATCCTAGAGCCTCTCCTCACAAAATCCATCTAACCCTACTAAATACTTACCCTTCAGAAAAGGGCGAGTCAGCTGTATCTATCTCAGCAAAGCTTTATCCACTTTCCTATTAGGGGCTCCTGAAAAGTTTATATAATTCGAGGTGAGACACCTTTTAGTAAGGGAAATAAACTAATACTAGTGTGTAGCAACATGAGCATTTCTATGATATACATATAATCATATACATAAGCATAACCAGTAAAACTGTATGTATCATTTCTGGGAAAAAAATGTATAATCATAGCAAACTAGAACATATAGGATTTTCATAGCATAATTCATCTTATATAAATATAATACAAAACAAACCTGGTAGGTTAGCTAGCAGTTGTCATGTATTACCCTCACATGACTAGGTTGTGTGGCACGAAGGCGGGACTTGACAATGATTATTTGACCACTGGCAAGTCAAAAGTACAATCTGTAAGTCCGATGTGTCTACCATACCTGGTCCGTACACCAAGGGCGTCCACACTTCTTAAAACCACATCGACTATCCGTCCTCACGCTACTCCGTATAGCAACGTTAACACAATATTATAATGATCATGAACATATAGCAGCAGTACTGTGTAAGTGCTAGCCTAGACCAAGCCAACCAGGTTCTGATAACATATATCAAGAAGTGTGAATTTTGGTTGAAACAAGTCACCTTCCTTGGACACATAATATCCAAGGTGGCATTTCTATAGATCCGAGCAAGATTGAGGCAGTAATGGACTAGGAAAGACCAAAAAATGTGTAGGACGTCAGGAGTTTCTTGAGATTGGTAGGATACTACCACCGGTTTGTAGAGAGATTCTCTAAATTGTTAGTTCCTTTTACAAAATTGACCAGGAAGAGTATTGTTGGGAGTCCCAGCCCGGAGTATATAGTCTAGAGGGGGGTGAATAGACTCTTTTTGTGGAATACATATTTTTCTACAAAAAAAAAAAAAAAATCTTGGCAAGATACAAGAAATTATATCACAATATAAATATAAATCATGCACAAGATATAAAATAAAGAGTGTAAGGGAGAGAAAGAACAACACCGGTATTTTTACGTGGTTCGGCACCAAGCCTACATCCACGCCTTAGCACCAAGACAGGGATTCCACAATCCACTAAAGATACTCCTTCACCGGCGGAGAAGCCATACAACTCGAGAACAAATCCCTACACTTGGGAACAAACCCCTACCGCGCTCACTAAGAGCCTTTGCTTCGGTTCACAAAGAACCTTACAACAATGGTTCACAAAGAACCTTACAAGAGATTGGAAATACAATTTAATGCTCCTTAAATGAGCCAATATGAAACACAACCAAATCCTCACTCTATTCTCTCAATGAATGAATCTTACAAGATAAGTGAGCAAGAGAGGGTTGAGCACTTGTGAAGAGTAACTAAAATGCAAAGTGCAAAGTGCTTAGGTTTTGGATAAAATGATATTTTTTACAAATATGATCAAAAATGCTCAAAACCATATTAATACAAGTCAAAAAGCTTGTATTTATAGCCCAAGAACCTTAGGAGCCGTTAACTAGCCATTGGGGGGAAGAAAAAATATTTTATTTGGAAAACTAGCAGTTTTCCGCCCATTGGAGCGCTTCTGCCCGTTGAATTCATCGATGAAATTCTCTGAATTTAGTCAACGAGGTCCCTGAATCAGAAAAAGTCACCAAAATAAAAGTTGTGGAATTTTGTTTTAGCTTTCCAGAGACATCAATATCGTCCCATTTGGACTTTTCTATAAAACGTTATGCCTAAAATACCATAAGGTATTTAGGACTCGAGACTGCACTACGGCAGTGACGATTACTTTGTTTTTCCTTGTCAAAAAGTATTTTAATGACTCAAAACATTCTTGGACAAAATTATATGAAATATATTAAGTCTAATGAATATTAAAACTTGTCCAAATGAGTTTACTTTTGAATATAAATTATTTTAATTAATAAAACACGTTTGAAAACCCATTTTGATATCTTATATGCTTAGTATGTCCTTTTGTAAAAATACTTGACTTTCTTTGAACCTTTAGGACATTAAACTTGTTTTAATACAATCGGGACTAAGTATAAAAATGTTCTTAAAACTAGGATGTTAAAAACTTGTCTCTTTGAAAACATATTTCAGTTTTAGGATTCATTTGACAAACTCTTATTTTAACTTAGAAAGCCATGAAAGGTGAATTTGTGTGTATGTTTTTAGTGCAATCCTATAAACTCATGTGTCCTAGTATGCTTATGCAATGGCTCAACTCTTACTCACAAAATCATGCAAGACACACACCACAAGAGTTATAATACGCACGCACTCACACAACCCTTATTACAATTAATTTATACACAATAAAAACATCGGGATGTGCTTTGGTGCTTCTGAGTCAGTGTCCTTCCGATATTTTCTATTTGATGTCTACTAGGTCCGATATTTGCTTCTGATTTGGTACCTCTATGTATCTGACACTATGTACCTATACTAGATAAGATCTGCAAGGATGGAAAATACTAGAAACAACAACTAGGTATCATCAAAACATATAAGCCAAGATAGTGTAGCTGACAGGGCTAACAGTATGAATGGACAGATTAGTGTGAATAAAGTTTTTAGGAGATGAAGTAACGACCCATCATTGCACTAGTTCTGACAATCCCTTTGGGATAAGGGGATTTTGTAATTTAGAGTGATACATCATACGAAAGGCTCGGTTATGTGCTGATGCAACAGGGGAAAGTGGTAGCTTATGTTTCTCGACAACTTAAATAGTATGAGAAGAATTACCCTACCCATGATTTGGAGTTAGTTGCAATGGTGTATGCATTGAAAATTTGGAGACATTATTTGTACGGTGAAAAATGTGAAATCTATACTAATCATAAAAGTTTGAAGTATTTCTTCACACAAAAGGAGTTAAATATGAGGCAGAGGTGGTGGTTGCAGTTGATTAAAGATTATGATTGCACCATCAGTTACCACCCATGTAAAACTAATGTGGTAGCTGATGCTTTAAGCCAGAAATCAGGGAATGCCTCAGTATCAGTAATAGTGACTCAGCATCTGAATCCAATTGGATTTAGAAAGGCTGGGTGTGGAATTGGTAGAAGAGAATCACTAGACACTTATTGCCAATTTGGTTCTTCAACCGACTCTACTAGATAGAATTAAGATTGCTCAGATGTAAAATACAGAATTGGTACATATTAGGGATTAAGTCTAAAGTGGACAGGAAGGTGATTTTAATATCTTAGATGATGGAGCATTGAGATTCCATACCAGACTATGTATACATGTTGATGCTGAGATTAAAAGAACCATCCCAGTATGACTGGATTTGCTTCCTTGCAAGGAGATTGTTTAAGTCATTGAGTCTACATTATGACAATTCTCTATGAAATGAAGAACAGATGGATTGGTTGCTAAGAAGTTTACCCACGCGTGCGTTGTAGATTATTTTTCAGCTTCCTCTCCTGTTGCTTAACTAAGTTTTGTTAATCCATTCATGTTAATCTTATTAGCAATTAATTTCGATTGGGGCTTTCTAGTGGAATTTTATGCTAGGAGCTTTTAAAGGAATATCCAAAACATATAGACTGCTGAGAGATAAAAGGTTAAGTCCATGATAGATTTTGGGGAACTAAAAATGAGAATTGAAGTTGTTGGGTGTTGATGTTGTAGCATGGCTATTAGAGCGGGATGGTCAATCCATCAGATCATGTTAATTACCAGTTTTAATAGGGTTGTTTGCGAGCTTAACTTAAAATTATTGGGTTTAACGAAGGATTTTATTTAAAATGATATTTAGAGAATTTCGTGGACGAAATTCTTTTAAGGAAGGGAGAATGTAGTAACCTGGAAAATAATAATAATAATAATAATAATAATAATAATAATAATAATAATAATATTATTATTATTATTATTAATTAATTAATTAGTTAATTGATTAATTAAATAAATTAATAAAATATTAATTAATTAATTAATAATAATAATAATTAAACAAATAAAATGAATAGTATTATACTAAAAAAATTTAATTAAATGGGAATAAATAAATATATATAGTATAAAAGGATCCTAAAGCTTGTTCAGGATCCATTTCTTTCCAAAACCAAAAGGCCGTACGGCCTCACTCACTTTCTCTTTGTAATAACCGGGAAAAATAAAATTTAAAAAATAATAATAATAATAATAATAAAATAATAAAATAAAATAAATTAATTAAATTAACAAGTAAAATGAATAGTATGATAAGGAAATATATATATATATATATATATTGAAACATATATATATATATATATATGTGTATATATATATATATATATATATATAAGTTATTATGATATATATGTAATATATATAAGTTATTATGATATATATGTAATATATATAAGCTAAAGGTATATATATAAAGTGTACAAGCCAAATTTGAAGTTGTGACAGTTGGGAAAAGTGTTATATGCGTTGAAATATTGAAGTTTAATACTGGAAGTTTTCGTTTCCAGTGGTCTTCATTGGGAACGTTGGAAATCATCCCTAAGTTGAGTTAAGGCTTTTTAAGCCAAATTTGACTTTGTGGCTATTATACAAAATGTTGTATATACGAAAATATTGAAATTTAATACTGAAAATTTTCGGTTTCAAGGTATTGGTCAGGAAATCTTACGGGGATTAGACTAAATTGTTTTGGGGGCTTTCTCAGTAGTCAAGTGAGGGGATAAACTAAGCTAGTTCTTTTTGAGAAAATGAATGTTTAAATATATATGTAGCATCTGGTTTCAGGAAAAATAAATATATTTATATATATGATTTATATTTGGAAAATACTGTTTAAATGATGATATGTTGAATACGTGGAAAATTTGTTCAGTGTGGCATAAGTATAAAAATGTTGTGAAATACTGTTTTCTGGAAATGTGGATGATATGGATTTTTATGATGAAAAATCGGCGTACGGACCAAGATATTTATTTGATTTACTAGCGTACGGGCCGTGCTATATAACTGTGATTTGCCAGCGTACGGGCTATGCTATGATTTGCTTGCGTACGGGCCGTGCTATGTGACTGTGATTTTTCGGCGTACGGGTCATGCTATGTGGATGTGATTTGCCAGCGTAGGGGCTGTGCTATGTTTGCCGGCGTACAGGCCGAGCTATGATAAAATGTGTAATACCCGTGTACGGGCCGATGATTTTCATGATACATGAATATATGCAAAATGATATAATTGATGTGAAAATAAATGATATGAGATATCTATGTATCACGATTTTAGTATATGTTATATGATATCAGAACCTGGTTGGCTTGGTCTAGGCTAGCACTTGCACGGTACCGTTGCTATGTGTCCATGGTCTTCTTGATCATGATATCTGTATTAACGTCGTTGTAAGGAGTGGTGTGAGATTGGATGGTCGATGTGATTATTTTCAAGAAGTGTGCTGTTATCGCCCCTGGTGTGCGGACCAGGTCCTGCAGACCCATCGGACCTATAGACTACTGTTTGACTTGGCAGTGGTCGGCCAATCATTGCCATGTCCCGCCGTCGGGCCACACAACCCACTCATGTGGGGGTAATACATGACAATAGCCAGCTAACCTACCAGGGATGTTTTTATGTTATTATTATTATGATATGAGATGAGAAAAGGTTTATGAAAATGCAGTATGTTCTGCCATGTTTTGATGATATAGGTATGTTTTCCCAGATTTGATAAACAGTTACTGAATATGTTATGTATAATATATGTAGAACACGAAATACTCATGTTACCACACACTGGTATTAGTTTATTTCCCTTACTGAGAGGTGTGTCACCCCTAAATCTTATTAACTTTTCAGGAACCCCAGATAGGAGAGCAGGAAAAGCCCTGCTGATCTAGAATTGTCAGTTTGCCCTTTTTGAAGGGTAATTTTTGTAGGGACAGTTAGATTTTGTGGGGAAATGTCCCTAGATGATTTTTGGGATGTATATATGGAAATACTGTGGACTATAGCAACTCTGGTATATTGTAAAATATGGTATTGAGATGTACATTATTGTGTGTGTTCTGCTGCTAGGGCTTCCGCTATATGTTCTGATATATCCCTAGTACCCACGGGTCCTGGTGGATTGTGACCTTCTGAACTGGAATGTGAGATGTGTGGTATTGATTTTATGATGATATTATTATAAAAAAAAATTTGTGGAAAAATGAGCAGGTCATGACAGCTTGGTATCAGAGCCTAGGTTGCTAGATTCTGTATACTCTAGAATGCAGTGGAAACAATACCAGAGTTTAGGAAATGATTTGAGGTTGTTCTACAGTCTAGAGGCAGGACTTCCATGGTAGTTTCTGTGTTTTTCCTGGGGTGAAGATTTCAGGAAAATCATAGTAAGCTATTGTCGGGTTGTGTTCCTAGAATATAGGACTGGTGATTAGAAGTGAGTTGGAAATGTTGAGATAAGTGGTGAGGATAGGTGGTAAAATATAAGGATAGGATTTCTGAGTTGTGTCTATTGTTTCAGGATGGATCCAGAAGGAAATAGAGCCCATGCCAGTGGCAGTGATGGAGCAGGACCATCAGGTGCAGCTGGGACCGAATCGGATGCCGTATTACGTAGCGTGGCTCAGTAGGTTATGGCTGAGATCGCTAGGAGCTCGAGAGAGCAGAGTGGTCCATCTACAGGCCATGGGTGCACTATAGAGAAATTTACAAAGATGAATCCTCCGGCGTTCTCAGGCGGAGTTGATCCTGTAGCCGCTGAGAACTGGATGCAGGAGATTGAGAAGATCTTGGTTGTACTACAGTGTACTGAGGAACAGAGGGTCCTCTTTGCCACCTATAGATTGACAGGAGAGGCTGAGAGGTGGTGGACTGCGGTGAGACTATTGGAGCAGCAGAGGGTGGCTCCGATAGCTATGACATGGGATCGGTTTAAAGATCTGTTCTTTGATAGATATTTTCTAGCTACAGTGATGGAGGCTAAGGTAGAAGAGTTCCTGAGTCTGAAGCAGGGACAGCTATCTGTCCAATAGTATGCAACACGTTTTATCAAGCTCTCTCGTTTCGCCCCATACATTGTTCTTAATGAGGTGAAGAAGGCGAGGCAATTTGAGAGAGGCTTGAGGCGGAGTATATTCAAGAAGGTAGTGGTGTTACAGATCCAGGACTTTGCTGAGTTAGTCGACAAGACAACCTTGGCAGAGGTTGGTGAGCGACTTGATACAGAGGAGTAGGGACAGAGAAAGATATCTAAATCTACCGGCTACCAACAGGGTCATAGACCGAGCCAGTGGAGAAGAGGAAACCATGATAGAGGACGGAGATAGGAGATGGGAGGACGCGAGGTGCAAACAGGGCAGGGTCCTCCAGTTTGTCATATTTGTGGTAGGAGGCACTGGGGAGAGTGTCGAGCTGGTGGTGTAGTGTGCTATTGCTGCGGTAGATCAAGGCATATAGTGCGAGATTGTCCTACCCCACTGGATATAGCTCCGGTGTGCTATCACTGTGGTAGATCGGGGCACATGGTATGAGACTGCACTACCCTGCCAGATGCAGTTCCAGCTCCTATACCACATCGGGGAGGCTATCAGGCGCCACGTGGGGGCCAGCAGAGGAATACAGCACCAGCTAGAGTGTTTACTTTGACGCCGAGTGAGGCTGAGACATCAGGTGACGTAGTGACAGGTATGGTCATTATGCTTTCTTTTAAAGTTATTCCATTATTTGATTCAGGAGCTACACACTTGTTCGTGTCTTCGGGGTGTGTTAAATCATGTGGGACTGAAACACAATCATTAGATGTTGAATTGTTGGTATCTACACCAACTGGGTCGATAGCAAGGTGTAATAGGGTGCTCCGAGGTTGTCTAGTTAATATTCAAGGGAAGGCTTTGTCTGCCGATTTGATAGTGCTGGACATGCACAAGTTTGATGTTATATTTGGCATGGATTGGCTAGCAGCTAATTTTTCCAGCATAGATTGTCGTGTATGAGGAGTGATATTCATATCTCTGGGGGAAGCAGAATTTAAGTTCGTAGGGTCGCAAGTACAATCCCCGCCTCAGCTATTTTCAGCTATTCAAGCTAGGAGACTATTACTGAGTGGGTGCCAGGGGTTTGTGGCTGTGGTGAAAGAGATGTCAGAAAATGAATTGAAACTTGCTAGCATGCTTGTAGTAAAGGAGTTTACAGATGTTTTCCCAGATGAGTTACCAGGCTTGCCACCCGATCGAAAGGTAGATTTTTCCATAGATCTACTTCCAGGTACATCGCTTATTTCCAAAGTACCTTATCGAATGGCACCAGTAAAGTTGGCATAATTAAAAAATCAGTTGCAAGATCTACTTGATAAGGGCTTCATACGACCCAGTGTATCTCCGTAGGGAGCTCTGGTGTTATTTGTGAAGAGGAAAGACGGGACTATGAGGATGTGTATAGACTACAAGGGAAATTAATAAAGTAACAATCAAGAACAAGTATCCTCTACCCCGTATTGATGATTTGTTTGACCAGCTCTAGGGTACACGGGTGTATTTGAAGATTGACCTTAGATCTGGATACCATCAAGTGAAAGTGAAAGTAGAAGACGTCTCGAAGACGGCCTTCAGGACTCGGTACGGGCATTACGAGTTTCTCATTATGCCATTTGGATTGACGAATGCTCCTGCGGTATTTATGGACTTGATGAACATAGTCTTTCACCAATACCTAGACCAGTTTGTTGTTGTTTTTATTGATGATGTACTGGTCTATTCGAGGAGCTATAAGGAGCATGAGACGCACCTAAGGCAGGTTTTGCAGACACTTCGGGAAAAGAAGTTGTGCGCCAAGTTCAGTAAATGTGAATTTTGTCTTGAGAAGGTCATGTTCTTGGGGCATGTTATATGTGGAGACGGTATTTCTGTGGATCCTAGAAAGATTGAGGTAGTAGTGAATTGGGCTAGACTGAGAAATGTCCAGAAGATCAGGAGTTTCTTGGGACTAGCTGGATATTACCATCGTTTTCTCAGCTTTGTCAGGACTCTTGACACGACTGACGAAGAAGAATGTCAGATTTGAGTGGGACGACTGTTGTGAGCAGAGTTTTCAAGAGCTGAAGCAGAGGTTAGTCACGGCACCAGTTTTGGTTATCCCATATGGGGGTGAGGGGTATGTCATTTATAGTGATGCGTCCTTGAAAGGACTTGGTTGTGTATTAATGCAGCATGGCAGGGTAGTTGCATATGCGTCCAGGCAGTTGAAAGAATATGAGAAGAACTACCCTACACATGATCTTGAATTAGCTGCAGTAGTACACGCGTTGAAAATTTGGAGGCATTACCTATATGGTGAGCAGTGTGAGATTTTCTCTGACCACAAAAGCTTAAAGTATTTCTTCACATAAAAGGAACTGAATATGAGGCAGAGAAGGTGGTTGGAGTTGATTAATGATTTTGATTGTACCATCAATTATCACCCGGGAAAAACGAACGTGGTAGCTGATGTGTTGAGCAGGAAATCCAAGGAGCCAGTGTTGGCGGCTATAGGGATCCAGCATTCGATCATGATGGATCTGGAGAGATTCGGCATAGAGTTAGTGGAGAGTGATCTCTCAGTATGTATTTCCAGCCTAGTGGTACAGCCTACTCTGCAAGAAAGAATTAAAGCCGCTCAAAAGGAAGATCCAGTATTAGAAAAGGTGATATGCAGAATATAGATGGGTCAGAGGGAGGATTTCAGTATTGCAGATGACGGAACTTTGCGGTTCTGTTCCAGATTATGTGTTCCTACCGATACTGAGATCAGGAAGACTATTTTAGAAGAAGCTCACAGATCTTTATATATCGTTCATCTTAGTAGTACAAAGATGTATAGAGACTTGCGTGAAACATTTTGGTGGAGTGGCATGAAGAGAGAAATCGCCGAGTATGTAGCCCAATGTTTGACGTGCCAGCAGGTAAAGGCTGAGCACCAGAGGCCGGTAGGGCAGTTGTAGCCGTTATTCATCCTAGAGTGGAAGTGGGTTCATATATCGATGGACTTTGTGTCAGGACTGCCGACGGCATTACATGGCCAGAATGCCATCTAGGTGATTGTTGACCGTTTGACTAACACCGCCCACTTTGTACCTATCAAGATCAGCTACTCCCTCAGCCGTTTAGCGAGATTTACATTCAAGAGATAGTACGTTCTCCTACGGTGCCTGTATCGATTGTGTCGGATAGAGACCCGCGATTTACATCATGATTTTGGAGGAGTTTGCAGGAGGATCTGGGGTCTCAGTTATCATTTTGTACGGCATTCCATCCTCAATCAAACGAGCAGAATGAGAGGACAATACAGATATTAGAGGACATGCTCAGAGCGTGTGTATTAGACTTTGGGGGTAGTTGGACTCAGTTCATGTCGTTGGTGGAGTTCGCGTATAATAACAGTTATCAATCTAGCATTGGCATGGCACCATTTGAGGCTCTGTACAGTAGAAGATGTCATTCTCCTTTGTTTTCGGATGAAGTGGCTGAGCGGCGAGTTATGGGGCCAGAGCTTGTGTAGCAAGCGCGTGATAAGGTTCGGCTTATCAGAGACGGGATTAGTGCAGCTCAGAACCGACAGAAAAGTTATGCTGACCATCGTAGCAGGAATTTAGAGTTTGATGTGGGTGATCACGTATTTTTGAAGATAGCTCCGATGAAAGGGGTTATGCGCTTTGGGAAGAAGGGTAAACTTAGTCCTAGGTTTAGCGGTCCATTTGAGATTCTAGATAAAGTGGGACCGGTAGCTTATAGGCTAGCTTTACCTCCGGTGTTGTCCAGGATCCACGACGTATTCCATGTGGCTATGTTGAGGAATTAAGTTCCAGATCCTTCTTATATCATCAGTTATGATGAGTTGGAGCTTAGTGATTCACTGGAATATAAGGAGGTACCAGCACAGATTCTAGATAGGAAAGTACAGGAGCTATGTAATAAGAAAATTCCTCAGGTAAAGGTTTTGTGGAGGAATCATGCGGTAGAAGAGGCTTCTTGGGAATCCGAGGAGCAGATGAGACAGAGATATCTGCATCTATTCCAAGAAAGTTGATGGGATAAAATGCAAGTAGTTAGATAGTTTCTTTTGCAGGTACATGTAATGGTTTAATTAGTGTAGTATTTTAGTTTTGGGAGAATGATTTTCTTTTGTATATGTAATCTTCCAAAACTCAAAATGTAACCACGGTATTCCTCCGCCATAAGTGAGGGTAGATAATAAAATGAGTAGACCCTTTTTCCTAGTTAAAGGATGGCGAGTTACGGGAATAGTAAATTTCGAGGACGAAATTCTTTTAAGGGGGGAGGAATGTAGTAACCGGGAAAAATAAAATTTAAAATAATAATAATAATAATAATAATAATAATAAAATAAATTAATTAAATTAACAAGTAAAATGAATAGTATGATAAGGAATATATATATATATATATATATTGAAACATATATATATATATATATATATGTGTGTGTGTGTGTGTGTGTATAAGTAAGTTATTATGATATATATATAATATATATAAGTTAAAGGTATATATATATAAAGTGTACAAGCTTCTTCAAGAAGCTTTACTTTAGTTAGCAAGTTAATATATATATATATATACATAAAATTGTGCAAGCTTCTCCAGGAAGCTTGCTTTGATTTTGGTGTGTTCTCTCTCTCTCTCCTACGACTCTCTCTCTCTCTCTCTCTTTTCAATTCCGGGCCAATTTTATGCCGGATCGACAAACCGAAGCCACCACGACTCTCCTGGCGAAGTTCTCTGCAAATCTGCCAGAGCGGATCGTTGGAGAAAGTAATTTGGAAATCATCCATAAGTTGAGGTAAGGCTTTTTAAGCCAAATTTGAAGTTGTGACAGTTGAGAAAAGTGTTATACGCGTTGAAATATTGAAGTTTAATACTGGGAGTTTTCATTTTCAGGGGTGTTGATTGAGAACGTTGGAAATCATCCCTAAGTTGAGGTAAGGTTTTTTAAGCTAAATTTGACTTTGTGGCTGTTATAGAAAATGTTGTACGTACGAAAATACTGAAGTTTAATACTGAAAATTTTCGGTTTCAGGGTATTGGTCAGGAAATCTTACGGGGGTTAGACTAGATTGTTTGGGAGGCTTTCTCAGTAGTTAGGTAAGGGGATAAATTAAGTTAGTTCTTTTTTAGAAAATGCATGTATAAATATATATGTAGCATCTGGTTTCAGGAAAAATAAATATATTTGTATATATATGATTTATATTTAGAAAATACTGTTTAAATGATGATATGTTGAATACGTGGAAAATTTGTTCAGTGTGGCATGAGTATAAAAATGTTGTGAAATACTGTTTTCTAGGAATGTGAATGATATGGATTTTTGTGATGGAAAATCAGCGTACGGGCCGAGATTTTGATATGATTTACCGGCGTACGGACCGTGCTACATGACTGTGATTTGACAGCGTGCGGGCTATGTTATTATTTGCCGGCGTACGAGCCGTGCTATGTGACTGTGATTTGCCGGTGTACGGGCCGTGTTATGTGGATGTGATTTGCCAGCGTATGGGCTGTGCTATGTTTGCCGGCGTACGGGCCGATGATTTTCATGATACATGTATATATGCAAAATGATATGATTAATGTGAAAATAAATGATATGAGATATCTATGTATCACGATTTTAGTATATGTTATATGATATCAGAACCTGGTTGGCTTGGTCTAGGCTAGCACTTGCACGGTACCGTTGCTATGTGTCCATGGTCTTCGTGATCATGATATCTGTGTTAACGCCGCTGTACAGAGTGGTAGGAGATTGGATGGTCGATGTGGTTATTTTCAAGAAGTGTGCTGTTATCGCCCCTAGTGTACGAACCAGGTCCTGCAGACCCATCGGACCTATAGACTACTGTTTAACTTGGCAGTGGTCGGCCAACCATTGTCAGGTCCCGCCTTCGGGCCACACAACCCAGTCATGTGGGGGTAATACATGACAACAACCAACTAACCTACCAGGGATGTTTTTATGTTATTATTATTATGATATGAGATGAGAAAAGGTTTATGAAAATGCAGTATGTTCTGCCATGTTTTGATGATATATGTATGTTTTCCCAGATTTGATAAACAGTTACTGAACATGTTATGTATAATATATGTAGAACACTGAATACTCATGTTTCCACACACTGGTATTAGTTTATTTCCCTTACTGAGAGGTGTGTCACCCCTAAATCTTATTAACTTTTTAGGAACCCCAGATAGGAGAGTAGGAAAAGCCCCGCTGATCTAGAGTTGTCAGTTTGCCCTTTTTGAGGGGTAAGTTTTGTAGGGACGGCTATATTTTGTGGGGAAATGTCCCTAAATTATTTTTGGGATGTATATATGGAAATACTATGGACTATAGCAACTCTGGTACATTGTAAAATTTGGTATTGAGATGTACATTATTGTTTGTGTTCTGCTGCTAGGGCTTCTGTTGTATCTTCTGATATATCCCTGGTACCCACGGGTCCAGGTGGATTGTGACCTGCTGAGCTGGAATGTGAGATGTGTGGTATTGATTTTATGATGATATTATTATAAAAAAAATTGTGGAAAAATGAGTAGGTCGTGACACTCTCTCTCCTCACACTCTCTCACTCTCTCTTCTCATTTTCTTAGTGAATACTTGGTCGATTGAAAAATGGAAAATACTACTAGATTCCATTCTCGACCACAAACATTTTAACCGAAGTGGATTCATGATTAGGGTTTCGTAGGAGCCACTCTTGGGGTAAGGTAAACTTTCTCTCTCTCTCTCTCTCTCTCTCTCTCTCTCTCTCTCTCTCTCTCTCTCTCTCTCTCTCTCTCTCTATTCTCTTTATTCTCAATTTTTCCTCAAATTATTTGTCAAATCGATGATGGGACACCACCACAGGGTCCTAGCTCCGATCCTCATCATTTTAATCGGAGCAAATTTTTAATTTGGATTTCTTAGACACCACTCCAAGGTTAGGATAAGGATAATGGAATTATATTTGTTAATTATTTTTAAAGTTTAATTAGTTATTGGGAGTGTGTGGGCCTAGGAAATGTTAAAATAATTGCAATTCTTGGGTTGAATTGATTGAACTAGGAAAATTTTAATTTTAGGGTTTTGAACTCGGAATGCCACGGGCGTGGATTTAGGGATTTTAGCAGACCTCTCAATAAGCAGGTAAGGGGAATTAAATTATGTCAGAAATTTCTAGAAATTAAAGGATTAAATTCAAGTATGATATGAAAATAATATATGTGAATTTTCTAACTTATCAGGTATATATATGTGAAATGGTAGTTTTGGAAATATCCTATGGTTTACTGGATAATTATGATGTGGTTAAATATTATTGCAAATCCTTGTGGCATGAGAAATGATTTTGATTACTGAAAAATAAATTTTTGAATATTTTACATGAGGAAATAGAGTTTATGTTAAGATATAAACAGATATAATGCAAACAATTAGGTTGATATGAGATATGTATAGCGATGTTTTACACGGATATGATGATATGAGTAATATACTGATATGTTTGAGAATGATATATCGAAATGTGATTTATACAGACATGTTTTTATTGGATATGATATGATAATATGTCATATACACAATCATGATAGTTTTATATTGATAGATATGATGAACAGTCATGAGTTACAGACGAGATGTGTTGCATGCACATGGATACTCATGAGCTTGAACGCCACAAGTTACAGACGAGATGTGTTACACATGGATACTCATATGCTTGGGCATGTTTATGAGAAATGAAAGCTTTTGGGAAAATAGATTTTTATGTAAAATAAGTGATGGAAATGAGAACCCGATTGACTGATGATATGATAGTACGGTATCATTGCTAGTGATTAAATTAGTGCAACCACACATCTTGGGGAGCATGTAGGTATTGGAAGTCGATTGGGCCTTCGGAGAGATGTTGATTACCCCTAGGTCTAAACAAAGTTGCGATGGGCCAATCATACTATAGACGAGGTATTTCGACTTAGCCTGGTAGGCCAACAAGGGTTAAGTCTTACCTTCAAGCCGCACAACCCAGTCATGATGAATTATTACATGACGATGACATGAATGGGTCTCCTCATTACAGATGTGATACACTCATTCGATAGTACTTTTCTAACGACCTGCTCCTTTTTCACATATATTTTTTTTTTATAAATAAATTATCATCACATCATACATTCCAGCTCAGTAGGTCATAATCCACCTGGGCCCGTGGGCACCAGGGATATAACAAAACATACAACAGAAGCCTACGCAGCAGAAAGAATAAAATCATATATATCTCATCATAATACCCATAACACATACCAGAGTCACTACAATTACTATCTCACAGTATATACATCTCAAAAATGAAATCTAGGGACAATCCCCACAAAACCTAACTGTCCCTACCAAAAACTTACCCTTCCAAAGAGGGCAAACAACTGATCTAGATCAGCGAGACTTTTCTCGCTCTCCTATCAGGGGCTCCTGAAAAATGTATAAGATTTAGGGGTGAGACACCTCTCAGTAAGGGAAATAAACTAATACCAGTGTGTGGCAACATGAGTATTCTGTGTTCTACATATACCATACATAACATATTCAATACTGTTTATCAAATTTGGGAAAACATATGCATATCAAAACATGGTAGAACATACTGCATTTTCATAAAAATTTCTCATCTCATATCATAATAATAATAACATAAAAACAATCATGGTAGGTTAGTTGGCTGTTGTCATGTATTACCCCCACATGACTGGGTTGTGTGGCCCGAAGGCGGGACTTGACAATGGTTGGCCGACCACTGCCAAGTCAAACAATAGTCTGTAGGTCCGATGGGTCTACCTAGACTGGTCCGTACACCAGGGGCGATAACAGCACACTTCTTGAAAATAACCACATCGACCATCCAATCTCACACCACTCCGTACAGCGGCGTTAACACAGATATCATGATCACGAGGACCATGGACACATAGCAACGGTACCGTGCAAGTGCTAGCCTAAACCAAGCCAACCAAGTTCTGATATCATATACATATACTAAAATCGTGATACATGGATATATCATATCAATAATTATCAAATCAATCATATTATTTTTCACATATACATATTTCATGAAAATCATCGGCCCGTACGCCGGAATTACACATTTTATCATAGCTCGGCCCGTACGCCGGCAAATCACATAGTACAGCCCATACGCTGGCAAATCACATAGCTCAGCCCGTACGCCGGCAAATCACGTAGCACAGCCCGTACACTGGCAAATCTCATCCACATAGCACAGCCCGTACGCCGACAAATCACATATATATATATATATATATATCTCGACCCGTACGCCCGTTTTCCATCATAGAAATCCATATCGTCCCCATTCCCAGAAAACAGTATTTCACAACATTTTTATACTCATGCCACACTAAACAAATTTTCTACGTATTCAACATATCATCATTTAAACAGTATTTTTCAAATATAAATCATGTATATAAATATATTTATTTTTCCTGAAACCAGATGTTACATATATATACATGCATTTTCTCAAAACAAAACTAACTTAGTTTATCCCCTTACCTGATTCCTGAAAAGCCCCTAAAAAAATCTTCCTCGTACCCACAAGGTTCTCAACTCAATACCCTGAAAATGAAAACTCGCAAAATTAAAGTTTAGTATTTTCGTACGTACAACATTTTCTATAACTACCATTAAGTCAAATTCGACTTAAAAAGTCTTACCTCAACTTAGGGATGATTCTCAACGTTCCCAATCAACACCCCTAGAACTGAAAATTTCCAGTATTAAAGTTTAGTTTTTTTACGAGTATATCACTTTTTTCAACTGTCAAAAATCCAAATATTGAATATAAAGTCTTACCTTGGATTTGGAATGAAATCCAACTTCGTTTCCCTAACGATCCGCTTCGAAAGACTTGTAGAGAACTTCACCAGGAGCGTCGTGGTGGCTTCGGTTTGTCGATCCGGCATAAAACTAGCCCGAAATCAAAGAGAGAGAGAGGGAGAGAGAGAGCACTTCCAAAAAATCTAAGCAAGCTTCGTGAAGAAGCTTGAGTTATATTTTATATATAGTAATCATTAATCAAATATATATATATATATATATATATATATATATATATAGAAAGTGTGAAAGCTTTACTTTAATTAATGATTACTATATATAAAATATAACTCAAGCTTACTTATATATTAAATGTATATCATAATAACTTACTTACACACACACACACACACACACACACACACACATATATATATATATATATATATATATTCCTTATCATACTATTCATTTTACTTGTTAATTTAATTAATTAATTTTATTTTATTATTTTAGTATTATTTTTTTTTTAAATTTTATTTTTCCCAGTTACTACAACTTTAACATATATGATACTTTGTATACAGAAATATTTATTGAGCATGATTTTATTTTCGAGAAAAGTATATCGTTTCAAATATACAAATATGTTTATGGATATGAATATAGATTCTTATAATACCTCAGTTAAACTAATATTTTTATAAACATGATATGATACATTGAAACTCATTGCCATACATTGATAATAAATTATTCCCACTTACTGAGAAATGTCTTACCCAATAGATCTTAAACATTTTAGGAAATTCGAGGCGTCAGGCAGACCGAGCTTGTATAGACTTTGGGGGTTTGATGGCTTTCGAGAGTTGGTCTGTATATTTTTTTGGGAGAATGTAGTACTCTGGTATTGTACCTATAACTTGGATGTGTTATGTTTTCCGCTCCATAGACAATATATGTATATAGACAGGTGTATCCCTGGTACCCCCTAGGTCTGGGTTGACTTGATTGACCTTATATTTATTATGGTATTAGAGGTATTTGATTGAAAAAAAAAAACCAAGGCGTCACATAGTATGTATACCCATTTCTTTCCTTCTGGTCTCTTTATTAAAAAGGCTATCTATAACAAACAATAGGGTCAACACACTGTTTGGGGTTGAGTTGCTAAGAGATACTACAAGAGTCTTGCAACTATTTGGTAAAACACTTAATAGCAATAACACTTGTAGTTCATCATCTAAAATTATCTTCATGTTGGTTAACTGGTTTACTAAATTCTAGAAATCGCTCAAATGCTCGGTAATAGATTTTCCTTCTCTAAGCTTCAAATTTACAAGCTTTCTAATTGCAAAAACTTTGTTGTGAGCAGTTTTTTTCTCATAAAGACTCCAACTTCTTCCAAAATATTTGGGCATCTGTCTCTTGAGCCACATGATGAAAAACACTATTATCCACCCATTGTCTGATTATGCCAACTGTTTTCCTGTGTATTTTCTTCCAGTCAGCTTTAATTTGTTTTTCCAGCTGATCGCTACCCAACTCAATCAAATAAAATAAATCCTTACAATAAAAAATATCCTCCATCTTTGGTTTCCAAATTGAATAATTTGAAGATGTGAGCTTGCACATAGTACTTACTACGTTATCTTCCATATTTTATATGAACCTGAATCTCTAATACCACTTGTTGGGAAAGTAACAAGACAACTAGTACAACAGATACATCTTTCCCAAAAATTAAATCTGCCACGAGTGAAAATAACTTAACCAATAATAATAAATCACACACCACAAAATGAACACCACCATTTTTAACGTGGAAAATCCCTCCAATGTGAAGGGTAAAAAAAACAGGACCTATGAGCTTCAATAAAATTTTCACTATAATAGAGATAGAAATCACACCAATACAATCACCAAAAAAATGCTCACAAAATTATAGCAAAAAGGATTCCCAAAGAAATTACAATAAAATAAGAATGAGCAGGATCAAGTCAACCGAACGCAGTTACGATCAGTATTGCAAAATCAGGTCTTTCAAAGTTTTAAAACAGATCTCCACTATCCAGATCGAAAGTCGATGAATCGCAAACGTGCGCACGCACACACACTGCTGTCTCTTTAATTTGGTTGCCCTAATGGGCTTCAAAAAACATGGGCCTCTTTTTTTAAAAAATATGGGCTGGACCCAACACCTCCTAAGTTGAATTGTCCCGCAATCGTGATTCCAGTCTCACATTTGAGTTCAATATGAAAAGGTAAGAATACTAGCTTAAGAAGAAGCTTGCTGTTAATAATTCATTGATGTGTTGTCACCAAGGATAACATTGGGCTTCCTAATTTATTAATGCCCGAAGCGTGTAACACAGATTGCTAAAAAACATAAAGAAACGCCCATGACGAAGGAGATCCAAAGACTTCATTTAAAATCACAAAGTTTATTCTTGATGGTTGATGCAGCCCTGCACACGACAAAGAGTTAAAGCATAAAGTATTAACGACTAGCATTGTCAATAGTTGTAGACGTCTTAGATATCTATCCAAGACACCTTCACCTTGATTTCTCCGTTCCCTCCCGAAATTTTTTTTGTGTATGTACCAGAAAGATGAACGGGGAATGCTGCAGTCCCATTTGCAATTTCATTATTAGTGCCAGTCTCCCTATTTCGATTAAAGAGTTCCGCCCGAACTATGAAGGAAGAGTCCAATGGCACAGCTACTGTAGATTTCAGTAGATCCATGTTTTGTCCAGGTCTTACATTTAAATCCTCATCGTTGGACGTCTTCCAAAAGAGCATACTTTCATTTCTAAATTTGTTGCTACGAGCAGTAATCAATCCATAGACTTGGGCAGGATATTGCCCACCTCCATTCACGAGTGTAATCTCTATTCTGGCTTCCACTGCATTGCTTATCACTACATAGTTGACCGTCACCGAGCCATTCCTGCCGTCCAAATCCTTGGACAAGGGCTGATCATACACATTGCTCGCCGTTGAGAAAACATTCCAGGAGATTTTCCCATAGGCGACTTCAGCACTGGAAGAAACTTTGTTGGCATCCATGAGATCCACATCGATGGCGAAACTATCATACGCCGAGATAGATCGAGGTGGGCCGGTCAACAAAATTGTATCGCCTGCATAGATTGATTCCGGCCGAACCCTTTTCCGATTGTAAATGTATTGACAAGTTAGCCCGTCGGTCACCGTGATGGTGCCGTAGAGGTAATTCTCTTCTTCAATGTCCTTCATGCGCACCCAGAACACCTCCACCAGCGGTTGTCCGTGAGTGTGGTAGCCATCGTCGCCGGCCTCGCGTCGGAACCTACCGTGGGGCGGGTGAAATTTGAAGCTGCAGTCCTTTAAGATGCCGAGCGCGGCGATCGCTTGCTCGGCGGTTTGGATTCCGAAATTATTTTCCGGAATTCGAAAGTAGTGGTTGGGGTCGGCGTCGGCATGTAGCAATCGCTCGGAGAGGTTCCCCCAGGCGTGGACGAGATCTTCAAACCCGACTGGGACCCGCCTAGACTCGGCGTGATTCGTTACGTTAAATTCCTTGATATCATTCATTCTTATTGATTCGCTGAGCATGATAATCACGGGTAGAAGCGACTGCGCCCTCTGTTGACGATTGGTGGTGTTAAGCCTCTCCACGGCGTGCAGAAGGTCTTTCCGGCCGATTCTTATGTCTGTCCAGCTCCAGTTAGCCGCATCGCGACGCATCAAGGCGTTGTAGCTGCCGCCGAATCCTAGACCGTTGGATCCGGCTATTAGCTGTTGAGGATTTCCATCGTCGTCGGCGAACTCGAACCACCGTTGGTCGGTGCCCTGCTCCATGCGATACCCAACGAGGTAGAGGTTGTCGGCTCGCAGCCTGAATCTGACTGCGTAATCTCTGCTGGTTCGGAGTACGATGTCGAACCATCGAGGTGGGATGCGTTGTTCCAGCTGAAGCACGGGGTGGTTGTGGGAAAATCTCACGCCCAGTCGGCTGCGGATGTCATCGATGAGACGCCTGTAGGAAACCCAGTCCCTGCCGGAGGGGAACTGTGACAGGTCAAGCTCCACAGTGAACGCTGGATCCGCCGCCATTGATTTGCTGTTAATTAATGTGCTAAATGCTATCTCCTCCTCTTAGTTGATGGAGGAAGCTACTGAAACTCAAACAGAGCTTTCACAACTATAAAGCTATTTATAGAGAGAGAAGCTTCTCGACTGCGCATCGGTTATCCCCCACCTGCTCCGAGGGAAAAAAAAAAGTATTACGCGTGGACTTCGTGTGGACGGAATTTTAATAATCTGATAAAATAAATTTACGCTACTAATATTGAAAATGCAGGAGGCAGGGAGGGAT
The DNA here is from genome assembly GCF_029873635.1 of Malania oleifera. Lineage (NCBI taxonomy): Eukaryota > Viridiplantae > Streptophyta > Magnoliopsida > Santalales > Ximeniaceae > Malania > Malania oleifera. Next base: position 112,585,487 of record NC_080419.1, on the reverse strand, counting down.
TTTTTTTTATCAATTCTCATTTTCTTTTAGATAAACAGGAAGGTGTGGAATAAAAAAAAAAAAAAAAAAAGATGATCAACTCTTGATGCTGGTGATGTCCTTCTTGAAGGCGTTCCCAGTTAATGCCTCAGAGATGCTGGCATCGGATTTGACGAATGTCTAATCGGTGCCAAAAATTGTAGTAGCATTCGATTAATCCGATCGGTGAACTAGGGAGGAAGACCGCTGACCCATGAGTTTGGTGTCGTATCGAAAGGTCCAAAGAGTGACTCATCGATAGCAAGAGTTCTCACGATAGTCCGAAAAAAAAAAAAATAAAACCTTAAGCTGATAACTAGTTTTAATTTTTTATTAATTATTGTGGATACAAATAGGTAGTTTCTTCAAACTTACAAATAACTTTATATTCTTTAAAATTAAAATAAAAATAAAAATTAAAGTAATAAATTGATTAACAGGTGAATATTCAGGGATATTTTAATTTAAAACACACATAATAGTGATGCTATTCATCATATAGGAAGACTTTTCACGGGAAGCTGTGCAGGGCAATTGGCCCACCCATGTGCCATTTGATTTTTTAATAAAGCATCTTTTTTGGGTATAGAGCGTTCATAGAGAGAGAGAGAGAGAGAGAGAGAGAGAGAGAGAGAGAGAGAGTTAAAAGAGAGCAATTGGATTATAAGAGAGGGAGAGAGGGTTATAAGGGGGAGCAATTGGATTTGGTATGAAAAATAGTAGCTCGGGGTAGCGTAAGAAAATTTTAAAAAATAGTCAATGTAGACCTTTTCTCCAGCTTGAATAAATAGTAATATGATGAACCTTATCTTTCACAAGCAATTGATCAATATGAGTTCAATCCAATTTGTTTAAATTTCATAATATAATGACCTATAACTATGATTCATGTTGTTGCTAAAAATTAAAAAGTTCTCGTTAAAGACTAGTGACAAAATAAACCCTGTTTTGTCTTGTTTTTTTCTTTTTTTTTAACAACCAAATATCTCATATACCATGATAGTACTAATAAAGTCAACCAAGTCAACCCGGACCCAAAGTGGGGTACTGGCTATACATCTGTTCATATTCATATTTTATCTATACAGCAGAATATATAACACATTTAAACTTTATATAAAATATCAGAGTACTAAAGGTCTCCAAAATGTACACATAACTCCCAAAAATAACTCAACTGCTATTTCAAGATTTACACATCCATAACCTTAATCCCCAAAAATAAACCCACATAATCTACACTACGGGACGACGTATCCTCTATCTCGGAGCTCGCTTCGTCTGACGTCCTAAATTTCCTAAAATGTTTAAGATCTATGGGGTGAGACACCTCTCAGTGAGACGAGATAAATTATTGTCAATATGTGACAGATGAGTTTTACTGCAACAATTATCTATATACATTTCTTATGTTATCCTTAAATAGATATGACTTCCATATAATTAAATCATAACTATAAAATTTATAACACATATATCATTGCAATTTATAATAACCCTACCAATATATGTATATATATTTAACAGCATATCATAGATAGTATGATGCAATTTAATAAATCTACCCTCTACATGATTCATTCACGGTTCACATTCACTGAGATTGAGGCGTTACATCTCCCCGTCCCCCAATCCAATCATACACATCGGGCACTTACTGAGAGGTGTTACGTCTCGCCATCCCTCATAGCAAGCCCTTGGGCTCAATCTCGAGAATTGGCGTGTTATGTCTCATCGTCCCCCTTTTCCTTTCTCAATAATTATCATCGGGGCGTTACGTCTCATCGTCACCTGGGACCCTTTTTGTAATTATCATCATCGGGGCATTACGTATCACAGTCCCCCGGGACCCTTTTACCGTTATTACTTTAATAATACCAGTATTTTCACAATTTTCAATCATTCACGCAATCATACCAGACCATCACATCCAAAAGGCAGTATTAATCTGTCATTTCATAATTTAGCATAACTCTGTCATATCATATTTTCATCATATTCATAAAATTCTGAAATCAGTACAAAATCATATACATAGCATTTTCTAATCTCTGTACAAAATCATAATCTGTTGTATATCATCATAGAATATTCTAGCTGGTTATTCTCATGCCACATGGTTTGAGTATAATTCTTAATATAATAATTACAGTAGAAAAATATAAATTTTTCTAAAAATAGTGTATACCCTTTTCTAGGGTTTTCTCAAACTCATAATACTAGGGTTTTTCTCAAATACACCTTAATAAATAAATCATAATTTTCAGACCCATAAAATTATTCATAAAACCATAAAGATTATTTCAATAATCACATACTATAATTTAACCGATTGAATTTCTAAAAAGTACTAGCATAATTTATTCTCTTTACTTGATTTCCTAAGGGAATACTCGCAAGGATCCTAACCAGTGCTTGTGATGGTTGCACAAAACCCTATATTCCACAATCCTAACTTCATCACTTCTACCCCAGAATGCCTAACATCCTAACATTTTCAAGTCCACACAAATCAAATAACTAATTAATCTTAAAAAAACTCCCTTACCCTAATTTTGGAGTGGTACCTAGGAATCCCAAATCATGAATTTGCTCCGATTAACCTGAAGAAAATCGCCCCTAGAACGTGGTGATGTCTGATTGTCGAATTGGGCTAAAATCGGGCCAAAATCAAAAAGAGAAGGAAGAGGGGCCGAAACCCTAGAGAGAGAATATGAGAGATTTTTTTGCAAAAAAATAACCTAAAGCCTATTTATAGGCTGCTGGTCCACATGTACTCATCGACAAGAACAAAGAATTCGTCAACGAGTCAAAGAATGACACTCGTCGATGAGCACAATGGGTTCGTCATTGAGCCTTTTAAATTTGAAATTTTCTGGCTCTCGGGATCTCCTCATCGACGAGCACAGGGCACTCGTTGACGAGTCCCTGTTGTGTTGCCCATTCAAATTTCCTCACTTCTTCTTTTTTTTTTTTTCTTTTTCCTTTTCCTTTATTATTTTCATTGTTATTACTTTTCTGAGTCTCTACATCCTCCCCTCCTTACCAAAAATTTCGTCCTCAAAATTTACCATCTTTCATTTGCACTAATCCTTAAAGAAAAATATCAAAATTTTATTAATTACTCTCACTTATGGCGAAGGAATACCATGGTTACAATAGGGTCTTGGCATATTACAATCATTCACATAAAAGAAAACTCTCCCAAAACCATTTTTAACCTAAAACCAAAAACACTAACTACTCTACACTATACAAAACAATAAACAAAACCACCTAACTTAACTTTGGGTCTCACTAAACAAGTGCGGATATCTCTAGCGCATCTTAACCTCCAATTCCCATGAAACCTTCTCTACTGCATGATTACGCCATAACACTTTTACTAATGGGATTCTTTTTGTGCATAATTCCTATTCCTTTCGGTCTAAAATATGCACTGGCACTTCTTCATATGTTAGAGTATCTCTAAGCTCTAGTGTCTCATAACTGATCACGTCGAAGGTATCTGGGACGTACTTCCTCAACATAGATACGTGAAATATGTCATGGATTCTGGATAATACAGGTGGTAACGCTAACCTGTAGGCATCCGAACCCACTTTTTTCAAAATCTCAAATGATCCAATAAACCTAGGGCTCAACTTCCCCTTTTTTCTTTTTCTTTTTTTTTTCCAAATCTCATTATTCCTTTCATCAGTGTAACTTTTAAGAACACGTGATCCCCTACATCAAACTCCAACTCTCGTCAGCGAGTGTTAGCATAACTTTTTTGCCGAATTTAAGCTACCCTTGTCCTATCCCTAATAAGCATGACTTTATCATAAGTCTGTTGTACCAACTCTGGTCCCAAAACCTGTCTTTCACTAGTTTCATCCTAATATAATGGGAATTAACACATCCTACCATACAACACTTCATATGGTGTCATTCCAATGCTGGCATAGTAGCGGTTATTATAAGCAAATTCAACCAGTGGTATGTACTAGATCCAACTACCACCAAAGTCCAATACACAAGCTCGCAACATATCCTCTAGTATCTGTATCATCCTCTTTGTCTATCCATCAGTTTGAGGATGAAAGGTTGTAATAAATGTCAACTGAGACCCCATAGCCCTTTGCAAACTCTTCCAAAATTGTTACGTGAACCGTGGGTCTCGGTCAGAGACGATGGACATAGGCACTCCATGTAGTCTAACAATCTCCTGTATATACAGTTCCGCCAACCCGCTCATGGAGTAGCTAATTCTGATGGAGCATAACCAAAATCAGAGTAGCGTAGCGGAAACGTTAGCGTTGGTGGGATTAGAACGAGTATGTTTAGAGTAAATATGAAAATTTTTATTTTTTGTATATTTTAGAATTTCTAAGGATATATTAAGTTTGTTATTGGAGATATTATTGTTATAATGAGGTTATTTAGTATTTTGGTATAAATATATTTGAAGTCTTCCGCTATGTAAAATTCAGGTCACTACAACTTTCATATCAACTTTTTCTTGTATACTTAGTAATAAATCCAACTACGGATGTTAGAGTTATGTTATGCATGTCTTTGAGAATTTTGAGGTCAAGTTACTCTCTGCCTTACGCGCAACCTCTAAACATCAAAAGGCAAGGTAAACAATAAAGTTAGACACATTAGTGTGAATCCTATGATGGACCTTGAGGACTACCTTTGTGCATGCCTTTGAAAATCTTAAGGCGACATATGGTGATTTTTTGTTTTGTCTAGTTACAGCTATGCACCATTTAAATTTCAAATAATTGAATAAATTGGAAGAATTTAAATCTTGATTGGTTGAATTCAAAGGTAACCACAATTTAGTCAGACGCCGCTCATGAGATGGATGTATAGTAGGTTTTACATATTTTCATCCCACGTAATTGTAGTCTCGAACCCAATTTAATTATGCAAACCATGACTCCCTGTCTTTAAATATGTGTAGTTAGTAAAATAACCAGTACTAGTAAAATAAGTTAGTGGTGATTTCGTAAACATATATAATTTTACATATTTCTCACTCAAAAAAATTCACCTTCAATAAGAAAAGGCCTTCTAGAACATTGCGACAATATTATCAAACTGATTTAGGTCTCGTTTGAAACTCAAAAAATATAGGGAAAAAAAAACAAATTATAAAGGAATCCTCATTTTCATGTTTAGTTAACAAGAAAAATGAAAAAAAAAACATATAAATATGCTAAATCTTAATATATATATATATATATATATATATTGATTTTACACATTATTAATATTTTATTTTTTAAAATTTTTAGTCACATTAAAACAAACTTTCATTTTTCATAATACTGATTTAAGAAATAAAATATAAAAGAACTCCTGATTTTTCCTTTTTTTTTTTTTTTTCTACGTATAATCAATCATCCAAACGGATCCTAAAGGATTAGAGCCAATTAAAAGGGGAGCAATTGGGTTTTAGAAAAACCACCAGCCCGCGTTGGCATGTGGAATTTTTAAAGAAAAGCTTAGATTCTTTCCCAGTCCAATTGAGTAAACAAATATCGTCGTAGTTACACCCACCAGCTAATTATTTTTTAACTGCAAATTAACTCTCATGTTGGCATATTTTATTCTATCATTTGGATTTATTATATGCCGGCGTTCTGACATTTATAGGGATTAAGTAGGTAAACCCACGTGATAGTACAGTGTAATCATTTATCTATTACAATTATAGCACTACTTTTTCTTAAGACATTAATTATTAAATGGTTAAGTTAAAGTTTAGTGGACTAAAGAAGAGCTGGATGGATAAGTACAAGAGAATAAATAATGAATTTATGGTAATATTATATCTTAATTTATTCAAATCACATAAATCTAAATCAAAGAATTTGAGAAGATAAAAATAGAATTCATGAAATTTAGATAGAAAGATTTGATCTTATGGAGAGGAACTTTAAATTTTGATTCTGAACAAATCACCATGCAGCATCTTAAATTAATAGATTATAAAACATTTTCTCATAAAAGTAGAGTATTTCAAGCCTAATTTTAAATTCCAATCAGATGCAAGTAACTCTGAGTTTTACTCATAACTTGACATATCATCTGCCTCATGCTACTTATGGTTAAGCTGGTTCATTTTGAAATTTGAAATTATTTATTAAATTATCTCAAGAAGGACTTTCTAGAGACTGTATTTTTAATGTTTTAAAATCAATTTGAAATTTAAAAGAATAAATATGCAATCAGATAACACAATCTCATTGAGAATATGAATGTAATGCTCAAACATGTTTGCTTTTACGTGATTTTTTGTGCTTGTTTAATAGGAAACAACTTTACCAGTACTTTGACAGTGGTGTAACTTTGTTGCTAATTTAGAGAATCACATCAATGGGCAAGCCCCACTACTTTTTCCTTCCTTTTCGTTTTAATCAGTCTCTTTTGGCAATAAACATAACTCCTCCATTACATCACCCCTCAAGGGTACCTTCTTAATTTGTATTTTATGACTTATTTCGAACTTCCCATCTTGAATTATAATTAGTGTCCCGTTAGGTATTTTGATCAATATTCCAATCTCAGAGTGGATTTTAAGACACGGGACGAAACGTAGACTAAGGATTTAGGTTTCAACGAGAAAAGGAAAACTAAAGCTCAAAAACTCCTCCGCAATATGACATTCGTGCCCTTAGTAGTGACAAAGATTGACCGAACTTACTCTTTAAACAAGATGCCTACGTGCCTTGCTAGGATTGGGTCATAACGTAGTTCAGACTCTATCGAGTTTGACAGTTCATTTCTGTTGGCGTGATTGTAGGCATGATTGTAGAAGTGAATTTTGGATAGATAGTAGGCATGATTGTAGGAGGAAATTATAGATAGGTAAATATCTTTGTAATATATATTCATTCATCTTGTAAGGGGAAAAGTGCACAGAAATATTCAAAAAATTTTTCCATTTTCTATCATGGTATCAAAGCAATAGATCTGTGGCTCTCGACAACTATCTTCCTTCTCAAACAACAACCTTCCATCTTCGGTGACGACAACCCTACTTCTCCAACGATGACCTTCCATCTTTGGCAACGATCTTCCATCTCCGATGATAATGACCCTCCTTCGGCGACGATGACTTTTGGCTCCTATTCTAACTAGGAAATCCATGGCTCTCATCATAATCTTCTTTCTCTGCAGTGATGAAACGTCTATCGACACGAGAAGGGTTTATTGCAACAACTTCATCTTTGGCTTCCTCTTCCTGCTCCCACCGTAACAAGAAACCCAGCTCTAGCAGATGCTTAGCTATCCTCACCACTACCACTACACACTCTCAACCGACTCAAGACAAACGTCATCATCTCCGTCTCCCACTATGTGGTCATCAACGGATGAGGCTCTTCTCCTTTACGGGTAGCAGAGGACAGTCGTCGTCTGCACCTCAACTGTGTGACAATTGTCCATTAAAAAAATTGAATGATTGGTATTTAAATAATATTATTTTTTATTTTCAAATAACAAAACGTCATTTGAAGATTTGATTTTTTTTTCTCTTTGTAGCTGTTAAATAAGAAAGACAGGTGCTGCAGCGAAGTTCCTGAGAATAGGGAAGTTTACCCGTCCATACAAGTAGCTTCCCTCTACCCTAATATCATTTGCATCCTAGCCTGATTAACTCGGGTTCAGCTACAACTGATACTTATCAAAGGTCTCACCTTACTCAATAAGCCCTCAGACAGTGTGTTTTACTTCACTTTAATTATTTATTAACTCATGCTATTTCATTTCTCATTTTCTTTCTCATTTCCATTCTCATTTCATTTCCATTTTCATTCCAATTCCATTTTCATTTTCATTTTCTTTTCTTTTCCATTTCCATATCTAGCTCATGAGTGTCACTAGTTACCAATACATCTATGTCTGTACTCATGGCTGCCCTAAGGAAATTTCTCCACATCATGCTTCCCTTCATGAATAGGGTTGTGCAGCCTAAAGGCTAAACCTAACCACGATTGGCCGACCTTGTTAGGTCAAAATATCATTGTATATCCTGTGTATGTAGTATGAATGGCCGGGCAAAGGCCCTGATTCGGACTCAGAGGGCACAACAACTCCACTATAGAGCTCAGTCTACTGTCACACCACATGCTTCATAAGTACGTGTGGTTGCACCAACACCACTAGCAACGGTATCCTACTCTTAATATCATAACCCATCATTAGGGTTTCCATATCTATCCATCCATTAGGGTTATTACTGCCACATACCAACAATCATTATGTGGTATTGGCATTTCATCAATCACATGTATGTATTCCCCTTTCAGAATTTCACATTTCATTTCTCACAACATAATATTCATATTGCAGAATTAGCGGTGCAATATTCACATTTCACATATTCACATTTCCCATAATCATATTTCTCATATTTACATTTCTCATTTTCATATTGCATAATTAATATTACAATATTTTCATTTCACATATTCACATTTCCCATAATCATATTTCTCATACTCACATTTCTCATTTTCATGTTGCAAAATTAACATTACAATATTTTCATTTCACATATTCACATTTCAATATCAGCATTCTCAACACATTTCATCTTTTTAATGATAGTTTCTCAGTTCATATGTAAGAACCCGAATCGTGATAAATGGGTTTAAATAAATTAGAGAGGGGCAAATTGGGAATTTGGCACATTTCGTCGACGAAGCCAGATTTCGTCGACGAAGCCTTTGTTCTTCTCGTCGACGAAATTCAGAGACTCGTCGATGAGGAGAAGCCGAGGAGTTTCGGAAAAATCGGTGATCTCAAATTCGTCGACAATGCCACCAATTCGTTGACGAAGTTAGTGAAAGATTCGTCGACAAGAATACCATTTCGTCGATAAATTGGGCCGGGTCAAAGGGCTATAAATAGGATTTTTCATTACTTCCTCACTAAGAAACTTCAATCTTATCTCTCTCTCTCTCTAGAACTCTCCCTACTCTCCTTCTCTTTAGATTTCGTCACCAATCGTTGCTAGAATCAAAAATCTAAACTTACCATGAGGATCATGGAAGGATTCTCTACAACTTCTATGGATCGGAATCTCATTTCGAAGATTTTCGGGTTTTGGCGAAAAATCGAGGTAAAGCTCAGTTTTTAATTCTGATCCTGTAGTTTTGTAGGTAACTGTCTTGTGAGCATATTTTGTACTGTGATTTGTAGGTTTTGGAACTCGGTTCACTATTTAGGGACCTTGGAGTTCGGGATTTGTTATTCGGGGAAAAGGTAAGGGGAACTATATTTATATTGGTTATTTTTGAAATCGGACTCAGTGGAACTGTGGTCCACGGTCCTGTGTGTGTTTTGACTACTTATTTGGAGGGATCTAACGGGGAAAACTATGGGTTTTTCATTATTATAGTTTTGGGAAAAAGGGGGCGACGGGCTGAATCTTAGGTTTTGTTGAAAATCAAGTATATGTGTGATTTATATTGTGACATTGGGATGGTTGTGCCTTGACTTGTTTAAACTGTATTTGTTTGAAAAACCATGATTTAGATTTTCAAATGGGTGTAGTTTGTTTAGTTATATGAGCATGCATGTGTGTGTGATATGTTGAAATGCTAGTAGGAACTGGGTTCTAAAATTGTTCCAGGTAGTGAGAGTGTCTGGCTCTATATCTAAGGGCGTGTGTTTATCGCCTACCACGTAGGTAAGAGTGTCCGGCTCTATATCCAAGGGCATAAGCCTATATTGGCAGATCAGGCCGAAGGGTGTGAATTCACTAGTTAGCGTTGGTACGATGCCATGGGAGTCAGGGAGTAGCCATGTATTAATGGCGCCATGCTTCGTGGGTTGGCCGGGCCAACGCTAGATTGTTGTGGATTGGCTTTGGACCGAAGGGTGTGATGACACCGGGATTGCTGATCATGTGTTGTGTGTGCGTGTATGGACTATGTAAATTAGTATTGGAATGCATTTAACTGCGTGTATTTTGTATCATGATAACACTCAAATGCCACACATCTATATAACTTGTGTTCTTCCTTACTAAGAGGTGTCTCACCCCTACTATATGTACATTTTTACAAGTCCTTCGAGTAACTGGAACTAGCGTCCTGGTATAGGGAGCGTAGTGGTCGATGTACCGCATTTAGCGCTAGGTAAGTGTTAGGACTGTAATTTTGGTGGGTTGCCATTTTGGGATGTGATGGGCGCCCGTTTGTATGTTTTGATAGAGCATTATGTCTGCTCTTGTATAAACTCTGGTATGGTACTGCATATGTATGTATGGTTTTTCCGCTGCGTATATGATTGTGTTTGGATGTGTTTTTATAGTGCCTGGGAACCCCACGGGGTCGGACCCTCATCCTTTGTACTGTATCTGTGATGATTTATATGATACAGGGATAGGTTAGGTTACATTTTCACCCCTGGGTCCCATTTCGGGGTTCGGGGCATGATAGCTTGGTATCATAGCTAACCAGGTTACTAGATCTTACAGACTTGGTTAGGCTTAGTTATGAGTACATACCGGAGTATAGGCTGTGGATATGGGTAGAGTTGGTTAAGGGTTGTTCGGTTGCTAGATCGGGAATTGTTAACGGTAATCTGTGTTTTTCCTAGGATGACGATTCCAGTAAAAGCAGGATAGATCATCGATGACTTTCGTGTCAGTGTGATAGGACATACCTAGACCTGGCAGGGAGTAGTTAACATGATTAGTGTAGATCATTGTGTTAATTGTATGTGTCGTAAGGATACTGATAGATTCCTATTGTGCTGCAGAATGGAGCCCAAGGACAATGACCTGGAAAGTGGCTCCGAGGAGATTGCGAGTGATGAGTCTCCTTCTATGCCTCGAGGTTTGACGAGGCAGGTGTTACGGGAGATCGGGTGGAGTGTGAGGAGTCACGAGCGCTCTCCTATTGTTGTGGGGTGCACCATTAAGAGGTTCACACACATGCATCCTCTGACGTTCTCTAGAGGACCTGACCCGACGATAACAGAGGATTGGGTGGAGAAAAATGAGAGGATCTTGGAGGTCCTGCACTGCACGGATAGGCAATGAGTCCTTTATGCCACCTTCTAGCTATCTGGGGAGGCGGGTCGATGGTGGACTACGGTGAGTCTGCTAGAAAAGCATAGGGGTGGTCCTGAGAAGATGATATGGAGCCGTTTCAAGGAAGTGTTCTTTGACAGATACTTCCCGGCTTCAGTACGTGATGTGAAGACAGATGAGTTTTCTACTTTGACTTAGGGGAGTTTGGCGGTGCAGGGGTATGCGGCTCGATACGTAGAGTTGTCCCGCTTTGCACCATGTATGATCTCGAGCGAGTATGAGAAGACTTGGAGGTTCGAGAAGGGTTTGAGGAAGGATATCCGCAGACTGGTGGGTATGCTTCAGATCCACGAGTTCTCGGTGTTGGTGGATAAGGCCACAGTGATCGAGATTGGTATCTGAGACGATGAGGTGGATCAAGAATCGAGGAAGAGGATACTACCTTCTGGTTCTCAGACAGGATCTTGTCAAGGATTGTGGAAGAAGAGGAGCAAGGGCTTGGGTTACCGTCAGAATACCAAGCGCTAGGAGCCTCAGATGAGCCAGACTAGTGGTTGTTGTACCAGATGCCACAGGTGGCACGAGGGTGAGTGCCAGTCATTTGGAGGTAACTGCTACAACTGTGGCCAACCAAGCCACATGTCTCGTGATTGTCGTGCACCATAGCGAGATGTGCCGGCATTCAGTGGGAATTGAGGGAGCAATCAGATACCTCGAGGAACCGCTCAGATGAATGTAGGTCCGGCCAGAGTATACTCTCTTACTCCAGTGGATGCTGAGCATGCAGGGAACAGGGTGACAGGTACCTTATTTTTGCTTTCAAATAAGGCTTTTATTTTATTTGATTCGAGTGCAACCCACTCCTTTGTGTTTGTGAATTTTGTGGGACGGTGTGGGGTTAAGACTTGAGACATGAATGAGGTGTTATCTATTACTATGCCATCTGGGAGTATATCTTTTTATAGGAAGATGTTGGTAGACTGCCCAGTAGAAATTTAGGGAAAGATGCTACCGGTGAATCTTGTGGTATACGACATGTCGGGGTTCGATATCATTGTAGGGATGGATAGGTTGTTCTCTAGTTATGCTGTGATCAACTGTTGTAGGAAGGTGGTAGTTTTCAGACCTCATAGAGAGCAGGAGTACGAATTCGTGGGATCGTGTGTGCGTCTAGCTCCACAGATTCTATCGGCACTACAGGCAAGGAGACTACTCTTGGACGGATGTCAGGGGTACCTAGCTTTTATGAAGGAACCGCCGCGGGATGAGTTGAGACTCAAGGACATTCGGGTAGTCAGCAAATTTCCGGATGTGTTTCCAAATAATTTACCTGGTTTACCTCCAGATCATGAGGTGGAATTTGCGATAAAGTTGCTGCTCGGTAAGGCACCGATCTTTAAAGCTCCGTACTGAATGGCTCCAGCAAAACTTCGGGAGTTGAAGGAGCGGTTACAGGAATTACTGGATAGGGGATTCATTCAACCTAGTGTTTCGCCCTGGGGAGCTCCAGATATTGTTTGTGAAGAAGAAGGATGGATCGATGCGGATGTGCATTGATTACCGTGAGATTAACAAAGTAACTGTGAAGAATCTCTATCCTTTACCTCGTATAGATGATTTCTTTGACCAGCTGCAGGGGACACAGGTCTTTTCGAAGATCAACTTGCGGTCAGGATATCATCAGGTGAGGGTTGGAGCGAATGGTGTAGCGAAGACTGCTTTCCGAACCAGATATGGCCACTATGAGTTCTTAGTCATGCCTTTTGGATTGACGAATGCTCCGGTGGTGTTCATGGATTTGATGAACAGGGTTGTCCATGAGTACCTAGATCAATTCGTAGTGGTATTCATTGATGACATTCTGGTATACTTGAGGAGAATGGAAGAGCACGAGGAACATTTGAAGTTAGTGTCGCAGATTCAGCGGGAGAAGAAGTTGTATGCTAAATTGAAGAAATTTGAATTCTGGTTGAGTCAAATCGCATTCTTAGGCCATGTGATTACTGGGGATGGTATATTAGTTAATCCTAGCAAGATTGAAGCTGTGGTCGACTGGATAAGGCCGAAGAATGTGCAGGAGGTTCAGTGTTTTCTGGGACTGGCAAGTTACTATCATCTGTTCATAGAGGGTTTCTCTAAACTGTCTGGACCTCTGACACGATTGACCAAGAAAGGAGTACAGTTTGAGTGGACCAGTGATTGTGAGCAGTGCTTTCAGGAGTTGAAGCACCGGCTGTTTAGTGCTCCAGTGTTGACCATTCCTTCAGGGGATGGTGGATTTGTGATTTATAGCGACGCATCTTTGAAGGGCTTGGGATGTGTGCTTATGCAACAGGGTAAGGTAGTGGCGTATACTTCCTGACAACTAAAGGAATATGAGAAGAACTACCCTACGCATGATCTGGAATTGGCCGCTGTGGTATATGTACTGAAGATCTGGCGACATTATTTGTACGGGGTGCAATGTGAGATCTTCACTAACCATAAGAGCCTCAGGTATTTCTTCACACAGAAGGAGTTGAATATGAGGCAAAGGCGGTGGCTAGAGTTGATTGAGGACTACAATTGCACGATTAGTTATCACTCGGGGAAGGCTAATGTGGTAGCTGATGTGTTGAGTCGGAAGTCAGGGCCTACGACTGTATCTGCGGTTGTAGCTCAGTGTCACATTAGACGAGATTTGGAAAGCTCAGATATAGAGTTGGTGGTGGGTGATCATCAGATTTATCTTGCTGGTTTGGTGGTCCAACTGACCTTGGTTGAGTGTATAAAATTTGCGCAGGCTAGTGATGCAGAGTTGGCAGAGGTTGTGGAAAAGGTAAAGTAGAGACTGGCTACGGAGTTTAACATCTCTGAGGGAGGTGTGTTGAGGTTTGGGATCAGACTGTGTGTTCCGAACAATGATGAGATCATAAGGACAAATGTAGAGGAGGCGCATCGTTCTATGCTGACGGTACATTTGAGTAATACGAAGATGTATCAGGACTTGTGCGAGACCTTCTGGTGGTCTGGTATGAAGACGCAGATTGCTCATTTCGGCAGGGCCATTGCAGCCTTTACCTATTCCGGTGTGGAAATGGGAGCATATTTCTATGAATTTTATGACCGAATTGCCGCCAGCACTTCACGGGAAGAATTCTATTTGGGTGATCGTCGATAGATTGACAAAATCTGCTCATTTCATACCGATAAAAGTTGGCTATCCTTTGAGTAGGCTAGCAGATTTGTATGTGCAAGAGATTGTGAGAATGCACGAGGTACTGGTGTCCATTGTGTCAGATCGAGATCCAAGGTTTACTTCTCAATTCTAGATGAGCTTGCAGGAGGAATTAGGGACGAAGCTTACTTTCAGTACAGCGTTCCACCCCTAGACTGATGGACAGTCGGAGAGGACGATACATATATTGGAAGATATGTTGCGAGCTTATGTGTTAGACTTTGGTGGTAGCTGGATACAATTTATGCCATTTGTAGAGTTTGCTTATAATAACAGCTTCTAGTCTAGTATTGGGATGACACCATTCGAGGCTCTGTATGGTCGGAGGTGTCGATCTATTTTTTGTTGGGATGAGATTGGTGAACGTCAAGTGTTAGGACCTGAACTTGTGCAGCAGGTGTCTAAGAAGGTGGGTTTGATCTGGAAGAGGATTAGATCAGCTCGGAGTCGGCAGAACAGTTACACAGATGTTCTTCGCCGTGAGTTAGAGTTTGAAGTGGGAGGTAAGGTATTTCTACGTATCGCTCTGATGAAAGGGGTGATGAGATTTAGGAGGAAGGGCAAGTTGAGCCCTAGGTATATCAAACCATTCGAGGTACTTGAGCGAGTGGGTCAGGTAGCCTACAGAGTTGCATTACCTCCAGCACTTTCGAGGGTCCACGATATGTTTTATGTATCCATGTTGAGGAGGTACGTGTTGGATCCTTCACATGTTATTAGCTATAATGAGTTGGAAATTAGGGATACTTTAGCATATAAGGAGATACCTGTTCAGGTTCTGGACCGTAAAGTTCAAAAGCTTCGTACCAAAGAGATATCGTTAGTGAAGGTATTGTGGCGAAACCACGAGTTTGAGGAAGCTTCTTGGGAACTGGAAACGAAGATATGCCGGAAGTATCCACAGTTGTTTTAAGCACTTGTACATGGTCCTACTATGGGTTGGGATAGGTGGTTAGTCATTGGGAGTATGTGTGTATTGTGAACTCCTGAGACAATTGTATATGTAACCATGGTATTCTTCCACCATAAGTGAGGGTATGTATGTGTATGTGTATGATGGGATTGCGTTGTAGTAGTCGCCAGTTTATTGTTGGTAGATCGTATATGTGTATTCCGAATATGACTTTATAATTGAGAGATGGCAAATTTTGAGGAAGAAATTTTTGTAAGGAGGGGAGATTGTAAGAACCCAAAACATGATAAATGGGTTTAAATAAATAATAAAGGGGCAAATTGGGAATTTGGCACATTTCGTTGACGAAGCCAGATTTTGTTGACGAAGCCTTTGTTCTTCTCCTCGACGAAATTCAGAGACTCGTCGATGAGGAGAAACCGAGGAGCCTTGGAAAAATCGATGATCTTAGATTTGTCAACAAGGCCACTGATTCGTCGACGAAGTCAGTGAAAGATTCGTTGATGAGAACACCATTTCGTTGACGAATTGGGCCGGATCAAAGGGCTATAAATAGGATTTTTCATTACTTCCTCACTAAGAAACTTCAATCTTATCTTTCTTTCTAGAACTCTCCCTACTCTCCTTCTCTCTAGATTTCATCACCAATCATTGCTGGAATCGGAAATCTGAAGTTACCATGAGAAACATGGAAGGATTCTTTACAACTTCTATGGATCGGAATCTCGTTTCGGAGATTTTCGGGTTTTGGAAAAAAATCGAGGTAAGGCTCAGTTTTTAATTCTGATCTAGTAGTTTTGTAGGTAATTGTCTTGTAAGCATATTTTGTACTATGATTTGTAGGTTTTGGAACTCGGTTCACTGTTTAAGGACCTTGGAGTTTGGGATTTGTTATTCGGGGAAAAGGCAAGGAGAACTATGTTTATATTGATTATTTTTGAAATCAGACTCGGTGGAACTGTGGTCCACGGTCCTGTGTGTGTTTTCGTTACTCATTTGGGGGGATCTAACGTGGAAAACTATGAGTTTTTCATTATTACAATTTTGGGAAAAGGGGGCGATGAGCTGAATCTCAGGTTTTGTTGAAAACTGAGTATATGTGTGATTTATACTGTGATATTGGGATGGTTGTGCCTTAACTTGTTTAAAATGTATTTTTTTGAAAAACCATAATTTAGATTACCAAATGGGTGTGGTTTGTTTGGTTATATGAGCATGCATGTGTGTGTGATATGTTGAAATGTTAGTAGGAACTGGGTTCTGAAATTGTTCCAGATACTGAGAGTATCCAGCTCTATATCCGAGGGCGTGTGTTTATCGCCTGCCACGTAGGTAAGAGTGTCCGGCTCTATATCCGAGGGCGTAAGCCTATATCGGTAGATCAGGCTGAAGGGTGTGGATCCACCAGTTAGCGCCGGTATGATGCCATAAAGTTGGGGACTTGCCATGTGCCGGTGGCGCCGTGCTTCGCGGGTTGGCCGAGCCAACCCCAGATTGTCACGGACCGGCTTCGGGCCGAAGGGTGTGACGACACCGGGATTGCTGATCATGTGTTGTGTGTGCTTGTATGCACTGTGTAAATTAATACTGGAATACATTTAACTGCGTGTATGTTGTATCATGATAACACTCAAATGCCACACACCGATTTAACCTGTGTTCTTCCTTACTAAGAGGTGTCTCACCCCTACTATACGTATATTTTTACAGGTCCTTCAGGTAACCGGAACTAGCGTCCTGGTGTAGGGAGCGTAGTGGCTAGTGTACCGTGTTTAACTCTAGGTAAGTGTTAGGACTGTAATTTTGGTGGGTTACCATTTTGGGATGTGATGGGCGCCCGTTTGTATGTTTTGATAGAGCATTGTGTCTGCTCTTGTATAAAGTCTGGCATGGTATTGCATATGTATGTATAACTTTTCCTCTGCGTATATGATTGTGTTTGGATGTCTTTAGGGTGTCTGGGAACCCCACGGGGTCAGACCCTCATCTTTTGTACTGTATCTGTGATGATTTATATGATACAGGGATAGGTTAGGTTACATTTTCACCCCTGGATCCCATTTCGGGGTTTGGGGCGTGACATCATAATTCATCTCATCCCATACTATCATATACATTTCGTATTTCACAATTACTCAGTATTTCTCAATACACATTATGATATCTGAGAAGATATATATATTCCAGTACATTTTACTTCCATCATTTTTCCAAATTTCAAATCCCATATATCAATACACATTTCATAAAGTCATATTTCTCCAGATATTTCATTTAACCCAGTTTAAACATTTCTTAATATAAATCATATGCCACACAAATTTCATCTAATATTTATATTATAAATAAATTTCAGGTAAAATATTATACACAATTTTCACATATTTCTCAACCTATAATTTTCATAAAAATACTGCTATAATTTATTTCCCTTACTCGACTTACTGAGAGGTCCACTAATACCCTAAATCTGCCGCTCCTCGGCGTTCCCAACTCAAAAGCCTAAAAATCACATTTTTACCATATCATTCAACTCATTTCCCATAACAATTTCAATATAGTACTAGCTACATCTCAAATACTTCAAACAGACCATAATACCCTAAAATCTCTTACTTACCCTGATTTTGGGATGATGCACTGGAACTCCATACGGAAAATTTACTTCGCCTATGTTGTAGAGAATCTTCCCAGGAACCTCGTGGTGGTTCCCGATCGTCAATCCGGGCTTTAGCGAAGCAGGAAACAAAGAGAGAAGGAGAAAGGACCGTGGTTCTAGAGATAGAAACTGAGATTGAGAGAGAGAAATCGTGCGCTGAAATGAGGGTTTCCAACCTTTATAACCTAGCATTCGTCGACGAATTGAAGTGGTTCATCGACGAACCCATGAAGACACTTTGTCATCGAGGGGTCTATTTTGTCGACGATTCTGAAATTCCTGAAATTCCCAAAACTCTCGGTAATCTCTCGTCAACGAGATATGTGGATTTCGTCACCAAAATCTATGGGACATTCGTTGACGAAGATCCTAGGTTCATCAACGAAGCCTTGTTTTCTCCTTTTTAAAATTCCCTTTTTCCTTCTCTTCCATTTCTTTTATTATTCTATTTTCTGAGTCTCTATATTCTCCCCTCCTTATAAAATTTTGTCCTCAAAATTTTGCATTCACCATATTTCCTTTCTTAAAGAACAACACCACCATTTTATTAATTACCCTCACTTATGGCGGAGGAATGTCGTGGTTACATAGTGGTTCTAGGAGAATACAACCACTGAAAGAAAATTCTCACCAAAACCATTAAAACCAAAATACTACCCATACCATACAAATCAAAACACATACCTTAACACTGGTTCCCACAAAACAATAGTGGGTATCTTTGGTGCATTTGCTCTTCTAATTCCAAAGAAGCTTCCTCTACTGTATGGTTGCACCACAAAAATTTTACCAGCGGTATGCTTTTCGTACGCAGTTCTTGTTCTTTTCAATCCAAAATCTGCACTAGCATTTCCTCATAAGACAAAGCATCACTAAGCTCCAGTGCCTCACATGTGATTACAGAATTTGGGACGTATTTCTTCAACATAGAAATGTGAAATACGTCGTGAATTCTTGACAAAACTGGTGGTAAAACCAATCTATTGGCAACTGGACCCACTCTTTTAAGAATCTCGAATGGTCCAATATACCTAGGCTCATCTTACCCTTCCTCCCAAACCTCATAACTCCTTTCAACAGTGCCACCCTAAAAAATATATGGTCCCTTGTGTCAAACTCTAACTCTCGTCGGTGAGTATCTGCATAATTCTTTTGCAGACTCTACACTAATTTGTCCTATCCCTGATAAGTCTGACTTTATCTTAAGTCTGTTGTATCAGCTCTGGCCCCAATATCTATCTCTCTCTAATCTCATCCTAGTACATTGGGGATCAGCATTTCCTATCATACAATGTCTCAAATGGTGTCATCCAAATGCTGGCCTGATAGTTGTTATTATACATAAACTCTACCAATGGAACAAACCGTAACCAACTGCCTCTAAAGTCCAGCACGAATGCACGTAGCATATCCTCCGATATCTGTATCGTCCTCTCCATCTATCCATCTGTCTGAGGATGAAATGTCGTGTTGAACAAAAAATGAGAACCCATGACCTCCTACAAACTCCTCCAGAAACGAGATGTAAATTGTGGGTCTCGGTCTGAAACTATAGACACTAGCACGCCATGTATCCTTATTATCTCTTGGATGTACAATTCTGCCAATCTGTTTAATGAGTAGTTAACTCTGATAGGTAGAAAATGGGCAGTCTTTGTAAGTCGATCCCCCACTACCCAAATGGTGTCTCGTCTATGAAACTCCGGTGATAGCCCAGTCATAAAATCCATCACTATATGCTCCCACTTCCACTCAGGAATATACAGTGGCTGCAAAGACCCCATCAGTCTCTGATACTCAGCTTTTACCTGCTGGCATGTCAAACACTGTGCTAAAAATTCAGAAATCTCTATTTTCTTTTTGCTCCACCAAGAAGATTCCTGAAGATTCCTGTGCATTTTAGTGCTACTAGGATGTACCGTATACAAGGATTGTTGTGCTTCCTCCATAATCACTTTCTTAATCTCAGGATCAGGTAGTACACACAACCTGGTAGGAAACCTCAAAGTTCCATCATCTAAGATACTGAAATCTTCCTCCAGACCATCCTATACTTTCCCTATAAGCTTTACCAGTTCTGCATCTCTCCTATGTGCTACTTTAACTCTTTCCTATAGGATAGGTTGCAACACTAGATTGGCAATAAATGTTTGATGATCACCCTCTACGAGTTCTATCCTCAGTCTCTCCATATCCATCTGAATAGGATGTTGTATCACTACTGCGGACATTAATGCACCCACCGATTTCCATCTCAAGGCATTAGCCACCACATTAGCCTTCCCTGGGTGGTAATTGATGGTGCACTCATAATCTTTTATTAGCTCCAACCATCGCCTCTGCCTCATGTTCAATTCTTTCTACGTGAAAAATAATTTTAAACTCTTATGATCAGTGAAAATTTCACACTTACCCCCATAGAGATAATATCTCCAAAATCTTTAGTGCGTATACCACCGCTGCCAACACCAGATCATGGGTAGGGTAATTTTTTTCATATTCTTTCAACTGTCAAAAGGTAGATGCTATCACTCTCCCCTGCTGCATCAGCACGCAACTGAACTCTTTATGCAATGCATCACTGTAAATCACAAAACCTTCTTCACCTGAAGGAATTGTCAACATTGGTGCAGTGATGAGCCATTGCTTCAACTCCTGGAAGCTCTACGTACATTTGTAAAACCACTCAAATTTCACCCTTTTCTTGGTCAATTTAGTCAACGAACCCAACAATTTAGAAAAAAATTATCAAAAAACTTGTGGTAGTATCCAGTCAATCCCTGGAAACTTTTAATTTTCTGTACATTCTTTGGTCATACCCAATCTACTACTGCCTCAATCTTACTCGGGTCTACTGAGATACCACCCTTGGAGATCACATGTCCAAGGAAGGTAACCTACTTTAGCCAGAACTTGCATTTCTTGAATTTCACAAATAGTTTCCTTTCCCTTAGTACCTAAAGTACTATCCTCAAATGTTCCTCGTGCTCCTATGGGCTCTTTGAATATACCAGCATATCGTTAATGAATACTACCACAACCTAATCTAAATATTGGTGGAATACCCAATTCATCAAATCCATAAACACTACATGAGCTTTTGTCAATCCAAACGGCATAACCAAGAATTCGTAATGGCCATACCGAGTCCTGAATCCCATCTTTGAAACATCCTCTATTCTGACCTTTACCTAATAATACCCCGACTATAAATCTATCTTTGAAAACACATGTGTTCTTTGTAGTTGATCAAACAAATCATCGATGCGAGGAAATGGGAATTTATTCTTAATAGTCACTTTATTAATTTCACGGTAGTCGACGCATATTCTCATCGACCCATCTTTCTTTTTTACAAATAATAGCGGCGCTCCCTAGGACGACACGCTTGGCCGAATAAATTCCGTGTCAAATAGTTCCTACAACTGGTCTTTCAATTCCTTCAACTCTATCGGTGTCATTCTGTATGGTGCTTTCGAAACTAGCATTGTCCCCAATACAAGATCAATAGTGTTGGCCTTACAAGGCTTAAAATCTTCTTATCTTGTTTTGATGCTAACAAACAAGTGGAATTTAACATATTTGTTTGAGTAATGTTGTTTCAGGGCTCATATATGAAAAAGTAAGGTTAAAGTCCCCACAAGGATTTAATATGATGAAATCAAGGTCAAAGTGCTCACAAGGATCAAATGAGGCTTAAAAGAGTCAAAGCATGGTTTTAAAGATGATATATGAAACCTTGAAGAATATGAGGACATGAATGAGTTGTTGAAAGTCAAGGCATATTAAAGTCCAAAGAGCCAAATAAAAGCAAAGTGGGAAAGCTCAAAGAATATGAAAGCTTGAAGAAAACATGGAAACTTGAAGAAACAAAACATGAAGACTTAAGAATGAGAAAAGTTTTAGAAGTTTTCATGTAAGTACTTTAAATGTTTAAAATATCGTTTTAAATATTTTGAAGCTCTTAGGTTAACTTAGACCTAGATACTTTTAAAATACCTTAAAAATATTTTTAAGGCTAAAAATTATTTTAAAAGGGTTACAATCATTTTTGAAATAAAAAGCACCAAAAAGGGTTTTTCTATTTGCTGTCATTTTTTATACAGCCATATTCAAGTGCATTTTTCTCTATCAAAAACTCATTATTTTAAAAAGTGATCAACATGAAAGTTGTAGGATTTTATCTTAGCTTTCATTTGACACCAAGAAAACCTAATTTGGAGTCATAAAGAAAAGTTATGGCCAAAACACTGAAGCAGGGTCACTGTTGACAGAGAACAGACAGAACGGGCAGTAGCAGTTCAGACGACTGAACTTGCAACTTTAGTCATCTAAACTTGCGACGTCAGATGACTGAACCCTACTTCAGACTTCTGACCCTGTATCCAGCTCTATTTTAAAGGGGTTTAAGAGACTTCAGACGTCTGACGTCGACACTTCAGACGTCTGAACACTGTTCAACAGGCAAAAATTTTAAAACTCTTATTTTTTAAATATAGCCGTTTGAGCTCCAAACTTTCTAAAATTTTGGAAAACACTTTAAGGAAACTTTTGCAACATGGAAACAAGTTTAAAAGTCTATAAATACATGGTTTTTCAAATCAAAACACATCCAAGAATTGAAAAATCTGCTTTTGAAGTTTAAAGTACTCTTGTTCTTCCTAAGTTCTCTTGTTCACTCATTGAAAAATTATTTTGCTGAGAATTCTGAAGTGCTAATCCTTCCGCCTCTGAGTTCCTACTTCTTATCCTCTTCTAAGAAGGATATTGGTGAATTCTACACTTTAACTTCATTGTATTTCATATTGATATTTTATATTCAAAGTATATAGTGCTGAAATTGTACTAACTTGCTCTTTGAGAGAATATACTTGTACGCAGATTATATCTTGTTTCTTGTAGTTCTTTGATGATTTCAAGGGTTGTTTGGATCGTTGTCTAAGCAAGGAAATAATGCTTAGAGAGACGGGCTCTAGCCTATGTAAGGAGTGACCGAACGAGGGGATATCGTTTGGAGAAGGCAGGCTCTAGCCTTAACCAAGGAGTGTTGTAATCGGTATTATTCCACCCGTCAATGGAATTGAAATAGTGAATCCTTTGGTGGTTTGCCAAAGGCGAGGACATAGGCTGGGTATAAGCCGAACCTCGTAAAAATCTCCATCTCACTCTCTCTTTCCCTTTCTCTTTATTTTCAGCATATTTAAATTGTGTGGATGGTTTAAATTTGAAAATCATATAAACTACATATATTTGGAAATCAAACAAACTTAAGGTTTAAATTTTGATTTGGGTTGCGAAAATCAAAAGGGAGTACGTTGGTTACACCATATCTTGCAGAAACCTTACGGGAGTACGTTACTTGGTTAACATCCTAAAGATAAATTTACCAAAAGTTTATTTGAGTTCTAAATATTTGGAAAGAGTGATTTGATTCATCTATACAGGGTTTTACATCAACAAGCATGAATTCTCATTCACTACAGGGCTTGGTTCAAATTTGGAAAATATAAACAAACAACCATCTTGAGTTGTTATATTACCAAAGTGCTGAATATCTTATATCTTGGTGTGGTTGTTTGTTGTTTAACTTGTACTTGGCAAGTAAATTGATTGTTTGACTTGAAGATATTGTTTAATTAATTGGTTGTTTAATTGTGCTATTGATTGGACAAAAAAACTAAGTTCTTGATTGATTAAAGAATTAAACAAATAAGTCAAGAATTGGTTAAAGAAATAAAGGAAGTTCAAGGTATCTCAAAAGGAATTAAAAGAAATTTTTAAAAGCCAATTCACCCCCCATCTTAGGAAGCTATTCCTAATTTCAAATAGTAAACTCTACCTCATGAGCAGGAGGTAGTCCCGACAAATTGTCGTGGAAAACATCAAGAAAATCTCTCATTATCGGGATATCCTCTAACCTCAACCCTATATCCGATATCTCCTTTACACAGGCCACATAACCCTGACAACCTTCTAGCAGCAATCACCTCGCCTGAATGGCAAATAACAACTGTGATGGGGTACGCACACTAGATCCCACAAACTTATACTCCTGTTCCCCTAGAGGTATGAACACTACCTCCCTCTAATAGCAATCTATGCTGGCATAGTGAGCAACTAGCTATTCCATACCTAATATCACCTTAAATCCATGCATATCCAAGACTACCAAATTAGCTAATAAAGATCTCCCTGAAATGCACACCGAACAACTACTAAGTACTCTATCACATATCCCCACAGTCTCTGTGAGCGTAGCCACTGAAAAACTCACACCCAACTGCTATGTTTCTAACCCATAAAATTTAACATACTCCTAGGTGATAAAAGAATGAGTCCCCCCTGAATTAAATAAAGCAGTAGCTGTAAATAAAAGAATTCAAACTGTACCTATCACAACATCTTCGTCTGCCTCTACATCCCCCGGTGTTAGCTCGTAGAATCGTGTTGGGGCAACATTCCTCTACTGTCCACCTCAAGGCGCTTGATGACCTCCCCGATATAGTCTATGAACAGGTGCGGCAACTGGCAGTGCATGGCAATCCCTCGCCATATGCCCAAGCGGATACCACCGATAACATATAACCTCCCTGACTCGACATTCTCCTAGGTGTCTTTTGAAGCATATGGGACAAGAAGGAAATGTCTTACTGCCCTGTACAACCCGATCTATCACAATCTATCTCCGTTCATGTCACGACCTGCTAATTATTATTATTATTATTATTATTATTATTATTATTATTATTATTTTATTGCTGAAATTTACACTGCTCCAATACCTTCTAATTAATATAAAACCACCAACCTAAGCAGCGAGAAGCTGAATTCAAATAACCATAACCATATACAAACAATACTGGAGTGCCAGAATACTTCCAAAATATACATATACAACTATTCCCAAAATACTCTCAACTGAAACTAGGGCTATACATAAATAACCTCCCAAAAATACTCACTCTACTAACAAGGCAGCACTGTAGCCCCTCTACCTGCGAGCCTGATCTACTCTCCTAGCTGGATCACCTAAAAAATATTAAACCACTAGGATGAGACAAAGCTTAATAAGACGAAATATGCTATTACTAGGGTGTGGCTAGTGAGCTACATGCCTGTAAAATCTGACTTTGAAAATACCATATATACGAAAACTGAGAAAACCCATATACCTGTTATAAGTGTAAATCATTCCTATGTTACTTAACATAAACAAATTTTTCTGAATATTCTAATCATAATACTTCTAATATCTTAGGTATGTCTATTTTCTGTAAGTCTGATAATACATATATATTATAACTGAGAAAATTTCCTAGATGGATAACTAAAAGTCATAATTTAACCCCTCATGATAGGTTTGTGCGGCCCGTAGGTGGGACCTAACCTGGCTGGCGGACCAGGGTAAGTCAACTGAACTCCGACAGTTAGATCGGCCCCTTCAACTCATATCTGATGGGGAGTCTGTCCACAACATAGGCACAATTGACTTTTGAATAACACATACTATCTGAGTAATGTGGCTGCACTTTGAACTGAATGTAGCTATGGTACCGTGCTCTGTTGATTGAATCTAGTTCATCAGGGTTTAATACTATATAGGTAACTAATAGCACTAAAATACTA
The DNA here is from genome assembly GCF_029873635.1 of Malania oleifera. Lineage (NCBI taxonomy): Eukaryota > Viridiplantae > Streptophyta > Magnoliopsida > Santalales > Ximeniaceae > Malania > Malania oleifera. The sequence goes on along the minus strand of NC_080419.1, from coordinate 112,560,016 downwards.
TTTTTACCATGATTTTAAAATAACCATAACCCCGTAAAACTTATATGAAAATCTAAAAAACTGACTGAATATTTGATTTCTGTATAACTAAATAGTTGTGTAAATATCTGAGTATTGGGGCGTTATGGTACTAAAATCATGATGTTCTGAAATTGCTGAAAATATTTGAAATTAGGATAGCTTCCCAAGATGGGGGTGAATTGGGTTTTTTAAAAAATATTTCCTTTTTAATGTTTTTGTTTTATAACATCAAGCACAATAAGTATACCGCCAACACAATCACAAAATTAAATCAAGACAACCACAACCAAACAACAAAGTAATCAATATCTTGATCTTTGTAGCAATAGTCCCATATCAAAGTGTAAAGCACACTGAATTCATATTAGCCTTATGTTATTTCACAATCACACTTCTTCCTAGTGTTCAGTTTTTAAACAAACTTTCAGTTCAATAAGTTTAGGATGATCAACCAATGTAGTCCCTTTCGATTTTCGCAATCAATGCTGATCAAACAAAAACGAATTATCTTCCGGTCTATTTAACAACCATACACTTAGAATTTATTAATTTTAAAGCATCCACGCAAGATGTAAATTTTCCTGAAAATATAGAGAAAGGAAGAAAGAGAGAGACACAATGTCTTATGAAGTTCGGCTTATACCCAGCCTACGTCCTCGCCTTTCGCAAACCACCAAAGGATTCACTAGTTTAGTTCTGTTGACGGATGGAACAATACCAATTACAATCACTCCTTCCTTTAGGCTAGAGCTCGCCTCTCCAAACGATTTTCTCTCGTTCGGTCCAACGATTCTACAACCTTGAATCATCTATAAACAAGAAACAAGATAGAGAAAAATTTGTGTACAAGAAACACTCTCACAACAGAGTTGATTAGTACAAGATTCGGGACAAATATACTTCAAAGTAAATCAATATAAAAAGATTGAAGCTCAAACTGAATTTAGATCACTAAATATCTTCCAAGTATTGAAAGGGACTTTGAAGGCTCTACTTCAAAATTTGTATCAGCAGCAATTCAGTAGTTTGAAGTAGGATGAACACAAGAGAGTTTGAGAGTTTTTAGAAAACTTTGATTGCTGGAAAATTTCTTGGTGTAGAAATCTTTGAAGTTTGGGGCTATTTATAGATTTTTAAAAGTAATTCCTTGCCCCCCAAGTTTACTTGGAGTATTCCTCAAGTTTTTCAAAAGAGTAGTGCCCAAGAAATCCATTTAAAAAATCTTGCTGTTAAGAGTTTTAAAATTCTGTTTGAGTGGTAGTCGCCTGCCATAGAAGAATCTCAACACACAGAATATTGTATGTCGCCTGCCAAAACCTAGGCAATCGCCTGGCACCCTACTAACTTTTTTAAAAAAAGATTTTTCTAATTTGGGGCAGTCGCCTGGCCCTTCTATTTCAAAAAAAATATTTCTTCTTTTAAACCCTTATTTTTTTTAATTTGAAAAACATACTCCAGGGTTTTTCTAAAAATGCATTTCTAAATTTCTTTTGATTTATAAGAGCTTCAATTCGGTTTATATTTGAAGTTTACTTAAAGTACTTACATACAAATATCCTTAAAACTATATTCTTTTGATCTTCAAGTAAGTCCTTATTCTTCTATCATCTTTGAGCTTCTGATCATCTTTCTTTCTTGATCATTTTGAATAGTATTTTCACCATAAGCGTTATCATCCCTTTGAGCTTTGAACTATCTTTAAGCTTTGCCTTCTTCCTGAAAGAATTTCACTTGAAACAAACCATATTAAACATATCGTGATTTGTTATCATCAAAATAAGAATTGTAAGGCTTGTTAGGCCAACAATTTCCCCATTTTTTATGATGACAAATCAAGAGCAAAAAGTAGAAAGATAGCACTTACATACTCTTCTTTAAAAATTTACTGCTCATGGCTCCCCCTTTCAATAAGCATGGGGTTTTCATACATAATGATCAGGTTATGAAGCATATACCAAATGTATTCATACAAGCATATATTCATACAAGCATATCAAATACATTCATACATTCATATTCAAAATGCATTCATACAAGTCATCATATCAACATTCATACAAGCCATCATATCACAAGCATGCATCTTTCTTTTTGCTTTTCTCTCTCCCAAACACTCTCCCCCTTTGGACATCAATCAAAAAGGCAAAGAGAGTGATGCAACAAAAAGCATAGGGAAGAACTGAAATACAAAGAACTTTTAGGTCTTACAAACACAAAAAAAATGTTGTCTGGTGAAGAACATAGAAATACTAATACATAAGCAAAAGATTTAAAATATCTCAAGGATGAAGCATATCAATTGGAGGCTTCCATAGACCCATTTGCATCTTTCTCTTCTTCTTGGTCATCAGATTTTTCAATAGATTCATCATCACCAGATGGAACAGAGCTAATATCCATCGAAGTTTTGCCTTTGGAAGAACTAGCCAAGTGTTTCTTAATCTTGTCAGCATGCTGAACAAGGCTTGAACAATGAGTTTCCACAGTAGAAACCTTCTCCCGAAGAGTACCAATACCAGTTTGCATTCCATCGCTGAAGGTCATATAGTGATTGTAAAATGGAATGAACCAAGAAGGAGTTTCTGGGTCAAGCTGTACTGAAGGGGCTGGCATGGAAGGCTAAGGGGGTGTTGCAGAGGTGGTGTGATGATGTCTCTTGTGAAACCATACCTAAGTAGTTTTCTTATATCCCATACGCTTAAGAATTGTGTCAATAAAGACATCGTAATAGGTTTTTCTAGTGAAGTTGAATGATGGTGTAAGAATATTAAAATGTGCAAATACCATATTCAACATCCCATCATATGGTAGAATGATACGAAGGGCATTAACTTTCATATTTATCCATTTGAGAAGTAAACTTGGAAGATCTAGCTTTTTTCCTTTAATAATACACCACATAATGAAACAATCTAAGAAAGAAACATGATCATGGGAACCAGAGCGAGGTAGGATATTACATGTAATAAGCTTATGCACGATTATAGCTTGGAGATTGAGCTGTTTGTAAAGAGGTGGATGCCCAAAGGAGATGGGTGTATCAATTATGGCTAGAGGTAAAAATTCCTCTGGAGTGAATCCTAGGGCCATTATCCATTGTTTTTCAGTAATTTGAATTTCGAAATCTACCAGCTTAACTTGAAGAATTTTTCCCAAAGATATGGGAGTAAGTTGAATACTCTGCCCAAGGAGATTTTTTTTTATCCCATTGTCAAGTTTCTCCATGTTAGCATAGAAAATTCGTACTACGTTTGGATAATACCCTTTTGCTTGATATGTAATAAATCATTCCCATCCAATTTCCTTAAAAAGTTCCATGATTTCAGGAAAATCAGAATTGAAGAATGTAACATCAAGTACTTTTCCTAGAATAGGTTCTGTTGAAGCTATTTGATTTCTATAGAGAGTGAGGAATGAGGAGTTATAGACCACTTCTCTACTTCGTCGTTGTTGATTCGTGTGGAGGAAGAGGTACCCTTGTTACCAACTGATTTGATCTGAGGCATGTTTGTTTTGAAGAGTGAAACTAATAAACCCCAGAACTTTATGCGAGATGATGCAAAGGTTGGGTTTGAATCAGGATTTTAGATAGATTTGGAAGAGTTGTTTGAAAAAGAGTAGGAATGAAGGATTTTAGAGTGAGAGGAGGAGGGGCAGGCACCTGAGAGTAGTTAAACGGACATAACATGGTTTGTAGTTGCTTGCTATGAGGAGGCAGGCACCTGTCAATCAAGAAAATACCAAATCAGTAGCATGGTAGTTGCTTGGCACCTAAGTGGCAATAACCTGCCAAGCAAAATTTTTGTTTAAGTGGCTTCTCGTATATGCATCATTCCTAATTCTCATCTAATGAATATGAACCGCTCCTCAGAGAGTGGTTTTGTGAATATGTCTGCTAATTAATCGTTTGTATTGACAAATTCTAGTATTATGTCCTCGTTTTGCACATGATCTCTCAAGAAGTGATGTCTTATGTCAATATGTTTTGTTCTTGAGTGTGATACTAGATTTTTTGAAATATTTATGGCACTTGTGTTGGAACACTTTATTGGAATAGTTTGATATTGAATTTTGAAATCTTTTAGTTGTTGTTTCATATATAATGTTTGGGCACAGCAACTCCCAGCTGCTATGTATTCTACTTTTGCTGTGGATAATGCCACAAAGTTTTGTTTCTTTAAGAACTAGGAGACTAATGAGTGTCCTAGAAAGTGACAATTTCCACTAGTGCTCTTTCTATCTATTTTGCATCCTGCAAAGTCTGCATCTGAATAGCTTATCATGTCAAACTCAGTTACCTTTGGATACCATAGATATCTAAGGATTCGTTTAATTGCTATTTGATGTGATTCCTTAGGAGCCGATTGGAACCTAGCACACATACATACACTAAACATGATATCCGGTCTACTTGTTGTTAGGTAAAGTAAGCTTCCTATCATGCCTCGGTAATACTTAGTATCTACTTGTTTCCCTTTTTCATCATTGTCCAGACTAGTTGAGGTGCTCATAGGAGTTCCTATAGGTTTACTTTCTTCCATATCAAACTTCTTTAACATGTCTTTAATATACTTAGTTTGATTTATGAAAGTTCCATTTTTAGCTTGTTTGATTTGTAATCTTATGAAGTAATTTAACTCTCCCATTATGCTGAAATTTTTTTTGCATAGACTTAGCAAATTCATTACATAAACCCTCATGAGTTGCTCAAAAAATAATATCATCAACATAAATTTGTACTATAAGCATGTCTTTATTTTTGGTTTTTATAAATAAAGTGCTATCTATCTTTCCTCTTGAAAATCTGTTTTAAAGTAGGAACTTACTTAGTCTTTCATACCAAGCTCTAGGAGCTTGTTTCAATCCATATAAAGCTTTTGTTAACTTAAATACATGATTTGGATTTTTTGAATTTTCAAAACCAGGAGGTTGTTTAACATATACTTTTTCATTTATATATCCATTTAATAATGCACTCTTTACATCCATTTGGTATAATTTAAAATCCTTATGGGCTGCATAAGCTAAGAACGTCCTAATTGCTTCCATTCTTGCTACAGGAGCAAAGGTTTCATCGTAATCAATACATTATTCTTGATTATAACCTTGTGCTACTAACCTAGCTTTATTTCTTATAACTACCCCATTTTCATCCCTTTTATTTCTATACACCCATTAAGTTCCTATGATTGACTTATCTTTGGGTTTAGGTATAAGTTCTTACACTTGACTTCTTTCAAATTGATTTAGTTTCTCCTGCATAGCTATAATCCAAGAATCATCTTTTAAGGCTTCTTCAATATTCTTGGGTTCATCTTGAGACAAAAAGGCATAATGGTTGCAAATATTTTTCAATGAGGCTCTAGTGGTTATTCCTTTTGATGTTTCACTTTTAGCATATCTCCATTTTTTAGGTAGTTCTAGATTTTCTATAATGTTTTCATTTGAAGTTTCATTATTGTTTTCTTCTTTTATTTCAAGATCTTCTTCTTTTTATGGAATATCTTCTTTTTCATCAAACTTAACTTTATTGTCATAATTATTTGATTCATCAAATGTTATGTGTATTGATTCAATAATAGTAAGAGTTCTTCTATTATAAACCCTGTAGGCTTTGCTAAATCATCTTCAATGTTAAGGATACAACATTTGCATCCAAATACATGAAAGTAGGAGATATTAGGTCTTCTACCTTTCCATAATTCATATGGTGTTTTCTCTATACTTGATCTTATAGATACCCTATTTACAATATAGCAAGTTGTATTCACAGCTTTAGCCCAAAAGTATTTAGGTAGGTTATTTTCGTTTATCATTGTTCTTGCCATTTCTTGTAGGGTTCTATTTTTTCTTTCTACAACTCCATTTTGCTGTGGAGTCCTAGGTGCTGAAAAATTATGATTTATTCCATGTTCATTACAGAATTTGTCAACCTCTTTGTTTTTAAACTCCCTACCTTGATCATTTCTAAAACATGTTATATTATATCCCTTTTTATTTTGTAATTTCTTGCATAAGGTGATTAGCATATCACAAGCTTCATCTTTGTTTGCCAAAAATAATACCCAAGTGAATCTTGAATAATCATCTACTATTACAAAAGCATATTATTTTCCTCCTATGCTTAAGGTTCTAGTTGGACCAAATAAGTCTAGGTGTAATAGTTCTAGGGGTCTTTTAGTAGATATATATTTTTTCTTTTTGAAACTTGTTTTGACTTGCTTTCCCTTTTGGCATACATCACACATCTTGTCTTTTATGAATTTAGTATTTGGCAATCCTTTTACAAGATTTTTCTTTGATAATTTTGATAATAGGTCCATGCTAGCATGTCCTAATTTCCTATGTCATAGCCAACTTGTTTCATTCATTATTGCCAAACAAGTTACTTTTTGATTCACTAGATTCTCAAGGTTTATACAATAAATATTATTTATCCTATGAGCTATAAACAAGGTTTTATTTTCCTTAGGATTTTGGATAACACATTTTTCTTTCTTAAAGGTTATTTCAAACCCTTTGTCACTTAATTGGCTAATGCTTAAAAGGTTGTGTTTTAATCCTTCTACTAATAACACATTATCAATGGTAAGAGAAGGTTCTTTACCTATTTTCCTGATGCCAATAATTTTACCTTTGGCATTGTCGCCGAAGGTGACATATCCTCCATCCTTTTGACTTAGAGAGATAAACTTGGTATTATCGCGGGTCATGTGTCTTGAACACCCGCTATCCAAGTACCACTTATCCGTTGACAGTGTTATCCTAAAACATACCTACAATAGAGGATTCATTGTGTTAGTCTTTGGAACCCAAAATCTTTTAACTTCTTTGTTTTGTTGTTAGTTCCATTATTAACTTTCCATTCTCCTTACACTTTAACATACTTTCTTTTTAGTGGGCAATCAAACATTACGTGACCTTTAGTCTTGCACATATAGCAAGTGGTGTGTTTATGTTTGTTGTTTGAGGAAGAGCTAGCATAGTGCTTGGCTTCCTTGACGAAGTATCCCATGTATAATTTCTTTTTTTTTTATTTGTTTTACCATTATAACCTATTCCTTCTTTATTTCCATGTAGCCTCTACTGTCCAATCATCTTTTCAAAATTATCTTTACCTTTGGTAAAGTTATATATAATTTTCTCGTTATCCTCTACTAATTTCTTAAGTTCATTTACTTCTAAACCCTTTTTATTCAAATTTTCTTTATGAGTTTTGTCTAATTCTTGAGTTACTTTATTTACTTCCTCTTTTAACTTCTCAATACAAGAGTCTTTTTCTTTTTCAATGGTTTTGAATGATTCAAGTTGCTTCAATAGTTCTTTATTTTGATCCTTCAAGGTTATATTTCTTTTGGAAATTTTTATGAATCTTTTATGTAAAGAAAACAATTTAGCTTGTAATTCCTTGTATGAAGGCATACTATCATATGACTCATCACAAGACTGATTGTATGACTCTATTGAAGAGTAGTAGGAATTTACCTCTTCGTCATTCGCCATGAAGCATATGTTTGCCCATCTCTTGTCCACTTGATTCATTTTCCGTCTCGCTGGAGCTTGAGTCATCCCAAGTGGCCTTCATAGCTTCCTTCTTTTTCTTCTTGTCTTTCTTGAGCAACGGGCAGTCCAGTTTGATATGCCCTAATTTCTTGCAGTGATAGCATATTGGAGGTTCATTCTTACTTTTATTTTCTTTTCTACTTGTCTCTCCTTTTTTAGGTTTCTTTTTATTAAACTTTCTAGGAAATCTTTTATTCCTTCTATAAAATTTACCTAGTCTCTTAGTGATAAATGCTAATTCATCTTGATCTCAGTCACTTGTTTTACTTTCCTCTTCACTAGAGCTGTGGCAAGATGCTTTTAGTGCAATAGATCTTTTATGCTTTGGTTCAGGATTCCATTCTTTTAAAGTCCTTTCATAGGTAAGAAGTGAACCTATGAGTTCATCTAAGGAGGTGGTCTTAAGGTTTCTACCTTTTGTAATTGTTGTGGCCTTTGGTTCCCGTATAGAGGGAAGACCTTTTAAAATTTTTCTAATCATTTCGTAGGTGGTATAAGTTTTTGCTTTGGCACTTAAAGAATTGATTATGTGGGTGAATCTTGTGTACATACTTGATGTTGTTTCATCTAAAATCATCTTGAATCCTTCATACTCGCTTGTTAACATGTCTATCCTATTGTCCTTAAGATCAATAGTTCCTTCATATGTAACTTCTAATTTGTCCCATATTTCTTTAGCCATTTTGCAGGCCATGACCCTATTAAATTCATTAGCATCTAAAGTACAGTATAAAACATTTATAGCACTCAAATTGATTTGAATAATTTTATAATCTGAATCGATCATATCCTTTTTCTCTTTTGGAATTTGTTTTCCATCTACTATTTTAGTCGGAATAAGATCTCCATCTATAACTACTTCCCACACTTTCCAATCCATGTGTTGGAGATAAATTTGCATTCTCTTTTTCCAAAAGGTATAGTTGTGTCCACAAAAGATTGGTGGACAGGTTGAGGATTGGCCATCTCCAAAAGGAGCTACTCCTATGTTTGCCATTTAGATCTTTTTATAGCTTCTTGTTAGGAATTTTCTATAAGTAGACTCTGATACCAATTGAAATTAGGATAGCTTCCCAAGAGGGGGGTGAATTGGGTTTTTTAAAAAATATTTCCTTTTTAATGTTTTTGTTTTATAACATCAATCACAATAAGTATACCTCTAACACAATCACCAAATTAAATCAAGTCAACCACAACCAAACAACAAAGTAATCAATATCTTGATCTTTGTAGTAATAGCCATGTATCAAAGTGTAAAGCACACTGAATTTATATTAGCCTTGTGTTATTTCACAATCATACTTCTTCCTAGTGTTCAGTTTTTAAATAAACTTTCAATTTAATAAGTTTAGGATGATCAACCAACGTAGTCCCTTTCGATTCCGCAATCAGTGCTAATCAAGCTAAAACGAATTATCTTCCAGCCTATTTAACAACCATACACTTAGAATTTATCAATTTTAAAGCATCCACGCAGGTTGTAAATTTTGCTCAAAAATAAAGAGTAAGGAAGAAAGAGAGAGACACAAGGTCTTATGAGGTTCGGGTTATACCCAACCTACATCCTCGCCTTTGGCAAACCACCAAAGGATTCACTAGTTCAGTTCCGTTGAAGGGTGGAACAATACCGATTACAACCACTCCTTCCTTTTGGCTAGAGCCCGCCTCTCCAAATGATATTCCCTTGTTCGGTCCAACGATTCTACAACCTTGAATCGTCTATAAACAAGAAAAAAATAGAGAAAAATTTGTGTACAAGAAACACTCTCATAGCAGAATTGATTAGTACAAGATTCAGCACAAATATACTTCAAAGTAAATCAATATAAAAAGATTGAAGCTCAAACTGAATTTAGATCACCAAATAACTTCCAAGTATTGACAGATGCATACTTTGAAGGCTCTACTTCGAAATTTGTATCAACAGCAATTCAAATGTTTGAAGTAGGATGAACACAAGAGAGTTTGAAAGCTTTTAAAGAACTTTGATTGCTAGAAAATTTCTTGGTGTAGAAATTTTCAAAGTTTGGGGTTATTTATAGATGTTTAAAAGTAATTCCTTGCCCCCAAGTTTACTTGGAGTATTCCTCAAGTTTTTCAAAAGAGTAGTGCCCAATAAATCCATTTAAAAAATCTTCCCGTTGAAAGTTTTTAAAATTTTGTTCGAGTGGCAGTCGCCTGCCACGACCTTACAGTCGCTTGCCATAGAAGAATCTCAACACACAAAATACTGGCAGTCACTTGCTAAAACCTAGGCAGTCACCTGGCTTGACCACCCAGGTGCCTGGCTGTGCTTAGGCAGTCACCTGGCACCCTATTGCCTCTTTAAAAAATCCTTTTCTAGTTTGGGCAATCGCCTGGCCCTTCTGTTTCAAAAAAAAAAAACTTTTCTTCTTTTAAACCCTTTTTTTCTTTGATTTGAAAAAATACTTTAGGGTTTTTCTAAAAATACATTTCTAAATTTCTTTTGATTTATAAGAGCTTTAATTCAGTTTATATTTGAAGTTTACTTGAAGTACTTATATACAAACATCTTTAAAACTATATTCTTTCGATCTTCAAGTAAGTCCTTCTTATTCTATCATCTTTTAGTTTCTGATCATCTTTCTTTCTTGATCTTTTTTAATAGTATTTTCACCATAAGCTTTATCATCCTTTTGAGCTTTGAACTATCTTTAAGCTTTGCCGTCTTCCTTAAAGAATTTCACTTGAAACAAACCATATTAAACATATCATGATTTGTTATCATCAAAATAAGAATTGTAAGTCTTGTTAGACCAACAATACGTTTCCGAATATATATATATATATATATATATATATATTGTATAATTTCTATAAACATGTATAATTCATGCTATTAATGCTAATATGCTGTAAACATGATATTCATAAATTGTATAAATATTGTACTGTTATGTTACCAACTTATGTCACACAAAAAAATATTAATGTTATCAGGCTCTGAAAACTGCATTTATAGTCTGATTAATAATCTAATAAAAACATAAACTTTGTATTGAAAACTTACTAAGACTTCCTAGCATAACATGTTTCTCGTACCTAATTCCTGCTAAGATCCCTCACTATGACGGGTCCTACACTCGCAAGGCTCCTCACTCAACACCCTAAAAACAACATTTACCAGAACAAGATATTATTATTTCTTTGACTACTACATTTCCTACAACTGCTAGAAAGCCAAATATTAAATAAAAGGCCTTACCCTAAGTTTGGGATGAAATTCAAATCAGTCCCACCAACGATCCGCTCTGGCAGACTTGGAGAGAACTTCCCCAGGAGCGTTGTGGTGGTCTCAGATCATCGATCTGATGACTAACGAAGCCGAAATCGAAGAGAGAAGAGGGGATAACCGTAGAGGAGAGAGAGAGAGATAGAACTTTTGCTAAAAATTTTGCGTAAAAATCTGAGTTTAGGGCTATTTATACTATGGGCTTCATCAACGAGTCACGTCATCTCATTGACGAGGTAAAGAAGGAGGTTCGTCGACGAATGCTATCTCCTTGTCGACGAAATTCAGAACTTGGAAAAATAGTCTCTCAGTTTCTTCTCGTCGATGAAAGGTGCCCTCGTCGATGAGATCCTCATGTAACCTCGTCGATGAATCCCCTTAGTTCATCAACGAGGCCCAGATTAAATTTCTTAGGTTATTACATTCTCCCCTCCTTATAAAATTTTGTCCTCGAAATTTACTATTCATGTGATTCATCATCCTATAAGATAAACAGTCTACTTATTTTATTACTTGCCCTCACTTATGGCGTAGGAATACCATGGTTACATAGGTAGTTTTGGGAGATTACAATAATAAAAGAAAATTTCCCCCAAAACCAAAATACTACCTATCCTAAACTTTACATCACAATTACTAAAAAAAAATAAAACCATTATTATCTTAACTTATATATCACTGCTGTAATTCACTAAACAAGTGGGGGTATTTCTTTCTGATTTCATCTTCAAGCTCTTAGGAAGCTTCTTCTATCGTGTGATTTCTCCACAGGACTTTTACTAGCAGTATCTTTCTACTACGCAATTCCTGCTATTTTCTATCTAAGATCTGTATTAGAGCTTCCTCAAATGCTAGAACATCACTGAGTTCCAATTCTGCATAGCTGATAATATGGGAAGGATTTAAGACATATTTCCTTAACATATAAACATGAAATACGTCATGAATTCTAAATAAAAATGGTGGTAACGCTAGCCAATAGGCAACTGACCCAATTTTCTCGAGTATTTCAAATGGACCAATAAACCTTGGGCTCAACTTACCCTTCTTCCCAAACCTCATGATTCCCTTCAATGGTGCCATTTTTAGAAATACATGGTCACCCACTTCAAATTCCAATTCCTGGAAGCGAGTATTCATATAGCTTTTCTGCCAACTCTATGCTGCACAGATTCTATCTCGAATAAGTCAGACTTTATCGTACACCTACTGTACAATTTTTGGCCCCAAAACTCGCCTCTCACCTAGCTCACTCCAGTATAAAGGAGAGCGGAACCTCCTACCATAAAGTGTTTCATAAGGTGTCATGCCTATGTTAGCCTGATAACTATTATTGTAGGTAAACTCCACCAGTGGAAAATACTGGGTCCAGCTACCCCAAAAATCAAACACATACGTTCGTAGCATATTCTCAAGGACCTAGATGGTTCTCTCTGTCTAACCATCTGTCTGGGGATGGAAAGTGGTGTTGAATGCCAACTGAGTCCCCAAAGCCTCCTACAAGCTCTTCTAGAACTGCCATGTAAAACGTGGATCACGGTCTGAGACTATAGATATTGACACTCCATGGGGTCGAACAATATCCTGTATATAAATCTTTGCTAGTCTGTTCATAGGGTAGCTAACTTTAATGGGTAGAAAATAAGCTATTTTCGTCAGCTTATCAACAATAACCCAAATGGTATTCTGACCATGTGGCGCCGATAGTAGCCCAGTAACAAAATCCAGGGATATGTGGTCCCACTTGCACTCTGAAATGAAAAGTGGCTGCAATTGTCCAGCTAGCTTCTAGTGCTCAGCCTTAACCTGCTAGCACGTCAAACATTACTGTACAAATTTTGCAATCTCCCTCTTCATGCTACTCCACCAGAAATACTCTCACAGGTCCCTATACATTTTTGTACTACCAAGGTGAACAGTGTATAGAGATCTGTGAGCCTCTTCTAGAATTATTCTTTTAATGTTATCATCCACAGGCACGCACAATTTGGTGCAAAATTTCAAAGCCCCATCATCAAAAATGCTGACTTCCTCTCCCCGGCCATCCTGTATTCTGGTTATTACTTTCGTTAATTCTGGATCATCCCTTTGAGCAGCTTTAATTCTTTCATAGAGTGTAGGTTGTACAACCAGATTGGCAATAAACGCCTGATGATCATCTTCAACTAACTCCACACCAATCCTTTCCAAGTACATTTGAATTTGGGAGCTAAATTACTACTACTAACTGCATTATATCCTCTGATTTACAGCTCAGTGCATTAGCCACCACATTTTCTTTACCTGGGTGGTAACTGATGGTATAATCGTAATCCTTGATAAGTTCCAGCCATCTCCTTTGGTGCATATTCAACTCTTTTTGTGTAAAGAAGTACTTTAGACTCTTATGATCAGAAAATATTTCACATCTCTCACCATATAAGTAATGCCTCCAAATCTTCAGTGCGTGCACTACTGCAACCAATTCCAGATTGTGAGTAGGGTAGTTCTTTTCGTTTTCTTTCAACTGCCTGGAAGCATACGCTACTACCCTACCATACTGCATCAGTAGACAACCGAGCCCTTTCAAAGACGCATCACTATAAATTACATAACCATCACCTCCTGATGGAATTGTCAGTACTGGAGTAGTGACAAGTCGTTGCTTTAATTACTGAAAACTCTACTCGCATTCTTCATTCCACATAAATCTGGCATTTTTTTTTTGTCAAATGCATGAGAGGTCCTGATGAGGCTGAAAACCCCTCAACAAATCGACGATAATAACCTGCCAGTCCTAAGAAACTTCTGACTTCCTGCACGTTCTTTGGCCTGGCCCAATTTACCACTACATCAATCTTACTGGGGGCCACTAAAATACCATCTCCTGAGATTACATGGCCCAAAAATGCAACCTTTTCCAGCCAGAACTTACACTTGCTAAACCTGGCATAGAGCTTTTCTCCCTGAGCGTCTGCAATACTTGTCTTAAATGCACCCTATGATCCTCAAAACTCCCCGAGTAAACTAGTATATCATCAATAAAAACCATTACAAACTGGTCTAGATACTGGTGAAAAACTCTATTCATCAAATTCATGAATGCAGCTAGGGCATTTCTCAAACCAAATGGCATAACGAGAAATTCATAATGCCCATACCTAGTCCTAAAGGCGGTCTTCGCAACGTCCTCTACCTTTACCCTCACTTGATGATAACCTGATTTGAGGTCAATCTTGGAATACACCCGTGTACCCTATAGCTGATCAAACAGATCGTTTATACAGGGTAGAGGATATTTGTTCTTAATAGTGACCTTGTTTATCTCTTTATAATCAATACACATCCTTAAAGACCCGTCTTTCTTATTTATGAATAACAATGAAGCTCCCCACAGCGATACACTGGGTTGTATAAATCCCCTATCCAACGAGTCTTGCAACTGATCCTTTAATTGTACTAATTCAGCTGGAGCCATACGGTAGGGAATCTTAGAGATTGGCATTGTCCCTAGAAGTAAATCTATAGCGAAATCCACCTCACGTTTGGGAGGCAACCCTGGTAGCTCCTCTGGAAAAATATCATAGAATTCCCATACTATTAGTGTACTGTCAAGTTTCAATTCATTTCCTAACACTTCCTTTACAAAATCCATAAACCCTTGACTTCCGTCCAGGAGCAATTCGCTCGCCTGCATAACTAACACTAGCTATAACGGAGCATGCAACGAATCTAAATTCTTGCTCACTAGAGGGTCTGAAAATTATTTCTTTCTTATGACAATCAATCGTGGCATGATTAACTGCCAACCAATTCATACCCAATATTACATCAAACCCACACATATCTAACATAATCAGATTAACTGGTAGCACTCTCCTCTGAATTTTTATTGGATAGCCTCTGGGTACCCTTTCACATCTCATCACTGACCCTGACGATGTATCTATTGACAATTCTATATCTAATAACTGGGTCTCACTTTCAGATAATTTAATATAAGATGCAAAGATAAAGAAATGAGTAACACTTGAATCAAATAAAACAATAATTGGATATGATGAAACAATAAGAGTACCTGTCACCACATCCGCGGCAACCTCCGCATCACCTGGCGCAAAGCGTAATCCTCGCTAGGGCTACATTCCTCTGCTAGCCTCCATGAGGCACCTGATATCCTCCCCGATAGGACTTGGGAGTTGGAACCTGGACTAGTGGTCCTGGGCATGCACGTTTCATGTGGCCAGGTCTCCCACAATGGTAACAAACATCTCTCCCTGCCCGGTACTCCCCCAAGTCTTCTGCATGTCTGGCACACCAGGTAGGTCTGCATACCCTGATTCTCCCGATGTCATGTCGTCTACCTCTGATCTCCCCTATCACGACCTCCTCTCCATGGACCTCTGCTGGAGCTAGCCTGGAAACTCTAAGGCACAGGCCTCTTCCTCTGCATGTCATGTCCTCTACAAGTCTTCTGCATGTCTGGCACACCAGGTAGGTCTGCATACCCTAATTCTCCCGATGTCATGTCGTCTGCCTCTGATCTCCCCTATCACGACCTCCTCTCCATTGGCCCTTGCTGGAGCTAGCCTGGAAACTCTAAGGCACAGGCCTCTTCCTCTGGCCCTGATCTGCTATACCTCTCTGTATACCACTCTCAATAATCACAGCTCTGTTTACAACCTCTGCAAATGTCTGAGCCCTAAAACCAATCACCTACTAAAACAAGTTCTGCCACAGACCCTCTTCAAACTTTCTTGCCTTTTTCTCTTCATCTAGTGCTAAATATGGGGTAAATCGCGACAACTCAATAAATCAACCTGCATACTGAGACACTAACATTTTCCCCTGTACTAGATGTATAAACTTTGCTGCCTTCACACTCTGAATGATAGTGAGGAAATATCACTCGAAGAACAGCTCCTTGAATCGGTCCCATGTCACTAGCACTAGAACTGTCCTCTGCTCCTCAATCAGTCGCACTGATCTCCACCAGCGCCTCGCCTCTTTTATCAGTTTAAACCCCGTAAATACCACCTTCTGTTCATCCGTACATGGAAGCACAACCAATGTCTCTTCAATGTCCTGGACCCAATTTTCAGCTATAATCGGGTCATCTCCTCCAGAAAAAGATGGGGGCTTCATCCGCATAAACTGCTTGATCGTGCAGCTACGCTCCCCTAAATTCCTGGCCATCTCAGCCATCACCTGCTGGGTGACGTTGCGCAGTATGACATCAGTATCTCCACCTCCCATAGTGGAAGGTCCTAGCCTGTCTTCCCCAGCATTCGTGCCATTGCTTCCTGGATCCATCTTGAAAAACAAGGAATACACTTTAAAACCGTTATCTCCCGTGCAAACCTATACTATTTCGTTCATCTGAAATCCCACACTCACACTTAACTATCTCCCCTGTTCTAGATTCAAAATCAGATCATGTAACCCAGACACACGACCTGAAAATAGTTTATTATGGTTTTCCTGAAATCATCACCTAAGGAAAGACATAGAAACCACCACGGAAATCTTGTACCCTATACCACAGAATAACCTTAAATCCTTTCCTATACTCTAGTATTGCTTCCCCTGCACTCTAAAGTCTATAGACCTTAACAACTTAGGCTCACATACCAAACTGTCACGACCTGCTAATTATTATTGTTATTATTATTATTATTTATTACTAAAATTTACACTACTCCGTTGCCTTCTAATTAATATAAAACCACCAACCTAAATAGTGAGAAGCTGAATTCATATAACCATAACCATATATGAACAATACCAGAGTGTCAGAATACTTCCAAAATATACATATACAACTATTCCCAAAATACTCTCAACTGAAACTAGGGCTATACAAAAATAACCTCCCAAAAATACTCACTCTACTGACAGGGCAACACTGTAGCCCCTCTACCTGCGAGCTTGATCTACTCGCCTAGCTCGATCACCTGAAAAATATTAAACCACTGGGATGAGACAAAGCTCAGTAAGACGAAATATGCTATTGCTATTGTGTGGCAAGTGAGTTACATGCCTCTAAAATCTGACTTTGAAAATACCATATATACAAAAACTGAGAAACCCATATACCTATTACAAGTGTAAATCAGTCCTATGTTACTTAACATAAATGAATTTTTCTGAATATTCTATTCATAATACTTCTAATATCTATAGGTATGTCTATTTTATGTAAGTCTGATCATACATATATATTATAACTGAGAAAATTCCCTATATGGATAACTGAAAGTCATGATTTAATCCTTATGACAGGGTTGTATGGCCCGTAGGCAGGACCTAACCTGGCTGGCCGACCAGGGTAAGTCAACTGAACTCCGACAGCCAGATTGGCCCCCTCAACCCATATTTGATGGGGAGCTTGTCCACAACGTAGGCACGATCGACTTCTAAATACCATATACTATCTGAGTAATGTGGCTGCACTCTGAACTAATTATAGCTACGATACCATGCTCTGCTGATTGAATCTAGTCCATCAGGGTCTGATACTATATAGGTAGTTGATAGCACTAAAATACTATTTTTACCATGATTTTAAAATAACCATAACCCTATAAAACTTATCTGAAAATCTGAAAAACTAACTGAATATTTGGTTTCTGTATAACTGAATAGATGTCTAAATATCTGAGTATCGGGGCATTATGGTACTAAAATCATGATGTTTTGAAATTGCTGAAAATATACGTTTCTGAATATATATACTGTGCAATTTCTATAAACATATATAATTCATGCTATTACTACTAATATGTTGTAAACATGATATTCATAAATTGTATAAATATCGCACTGTTCTGTTACCAACTCATGCCACACAAATAAATATTAATGTTATCAGGCTCTGAAAACTGCATTTATAGTCTGATTAATAATCTAATAAAAACATAAACTTTGTACTGAAAAACTTACTAAGACTTCCTAGCATAGCATATTCCCCTTACCTAATTCCTACTAAGATCCCTCACTATGACGGGTCTTACACCCACAAGGTTCCCCACTCAACACTCTGAAAACAACATTTACCATAACAAGATATTATTATCTCTTTGACTACTACATTTCCTACAACTGCTAGAAAGACAAATATTGAATAAAAGGTCTTACCCTGGGTTTGGGATGAAATTCAACTCAATCCTTCAAATGATCCGCTCCGGCAAACTTGGACAGAACTTCCCCAGGAGCATCGTGGTGGCCTCATATCGTCGATCCGGCGACTAAGGGGGCCAGAATCAAAGAGAGAAGAGGGGAGAACCATAGAGGAGAGAGAGAGAGAGAGAGAGAGAGAGAGAGAGAGAGAGAGAGAGAGAGAGAGAGAGAGAGAGAGAGAGAGAGAAATTTTGATGAAAATTTTACGTAAAAATCCGAGTTTAGGGCTATTTATACTATGGGCTTCATCAACAAGTCATGTCATCTCGTTGACGAGGTAAAGAAGGAGGTTCGTCAACGAATGCTATCGCCTCGTCGACAAAATTCAGAACTTGGAAAAACAGCCTCTCGGTTTCTTCTCGTCAACGAAACGTGCCCTCATTGACGAGATCCTCATGTAACCTCGTCGACGAATCCCATGAGTTCATCAATGAGGCTGTGATTAAATTTTTTGGGTTATTATAGTCCACCTCTGCTATCCTGCCTCCCCCAATGCCCTCGGCTAGACCCTGCCTTAACATCTAAAGGCACGAGGATCTTCCCCTGACTCTGTGACGTTGCCTCTCTGAAGGCCACCCTTAATATTGCAACTCTGTCCACAAACTTTACAAATGTCTGAGTTTGAAAGCCTATAACCTGCTCAAATGGACTCTGCCTCAGACCCTCCTCAAATTTTCTCGCATTCCCCTCCTCATATGGTTCCAAATACGAAGCAAACCGAGACAGCTCAATAAATTTTTTTGGATATTATTGTACTGTCAACGGTCCTTGCGTCACATGCAGAAACTACGTCGCCTTCGCACTCCTAATAGTAGCATGAAAGTGCCTCTCGAAAAAGATATTCCTGAAGTGGCTCCACGTCACCGCTATAGGGTCCAGTCTCTACTCCTCCAACAATCTCACTGATCTCCACCAGCACTTTGCCTCCCCTGTCAACTTAAAGGTCGCAAATAAAACTTTCTACTCATCTGTACATCGAAAAACTGCCAGCATGTCCTCTATATCCTAGACCCAATTCTCAGCTACAAGTGGGTTAACTCCTCTAGAAAAAATAAGGGCCTCATCTGCGTGAACTAATCAATTGTGCAACTCTACTCCCCTAAACCTCTAGTCATCTCTGCCATCACCTGCTGGGTGACGCTACATAGTACAACATCTAGGTCTCCTCCGCCTATACTGAAAGGCCTTGCATCATCACCTCCAGCCTATGCTCCACTACTCCCTGGATCCATCCTGCAAATGGAATAACACGGTTTTAGAACTCTTTTATCACAAGAGCATACTCAATCTTGTAAAATATTCTGCTACAGACATTTCTCTTTAACATTCTCAATCCCCATTTAAGATTCAATCCTACCACTCAGAAACACAATCCGACGATAGTATCTATGATTTTCCAGAAGTTGTCACCCCAGGAAAAACACAAAAACAACCACAGAACTCTTGCTTCCAAGTTGCAAGACAAAACCCAAAATTCTAATCTCATCCTCTAACAACAACTAACTCGTATCTCATCAATATTTATTCCTATACTCTGGTATTGTATTTCGCTATTTACTAAAGTTTGCAGAACCTAGAAAACCTAGGCTCTAATACCAAACTGTGATGCACCTATTTTCATACCATTTTTTTCTATATAAATAATATATACACCATATATCAACCACGTCAACCATTGATACCATAATACATAACCCGACCTGAAAAGTGGGTACCGAGTATACAATCATATCCGTACGCAACCCTAATGGCGAAAGTCATTTCAAATATATATACATACATACCACAACGAATATACATACCAAAGTACTACCATTCATAAATATAAGTCAACCACAAAACTCTAGGGGAATCAAACCCCCCTAGTACAAAATACTCACCTCGACTACTTAGGGTACCTACTCTTCTCTATCTTGGAGCTCTATCACTGGGTTTATCTCGGTTCCTTGAAATATTTAAATGATTAGGTGAGATATATCTCACTAAGAAGGAATAAATTATCTACAGTGTGTGGCAGTAAGAGATTTATTATATCATAACATATATTTGTTTCAGTAATAATATCTTCTCAGTAAACATACCATTTTCACTATTATAATCGTATAGATATACAACACAAGTTTTCATAAACTTTTACTTTCATTTCCTAAACCATTCATACACAACCCATGTTTATTGTAGACACCCCATTTTTACCCAGACCCAATATTATTATTATATTACTATTATTATTTTCATTTTTACTTTCATTATTATTATTATTTTTATTAGTATTTTTATTTATTAGTATTATTGTTCTTATTATTATTTATTTATTTTTGTTATTATTATTTTTTGTTATCATTTTTTAGTATTTTTTATTATTATTTACATTATTATTTTAGATATTATGTTATTATTATGGTATTATTTTTATTATTATTACTTTACTATTATTTTGCTTTTCTTGGTTATTATTATTAGTATCATTATTTTTATTATCATTAATATTATTTATTTATTATTATTATTAGTATTTTTATCTTTACTATTATTATTATTATTATTATTATTATTATTTATTCTCATTATTATTAATATTATTTCTCAATTTTCTTTATTATTATTAGTATCTTTATCTTTATTATTACTATTTATTATTTTTCTTTATTTACTTATTATTATTATTAGTATTTTTGTTTCTCTTATTATTATTATTATTATTATTATTATTATTATTATTATTATTATTATTATTATTATTATTATTATTATTATTATTATTTATTTATTTTCGTTGCTATTAATATTATTTTTATTATTATTAGAATTTTTATCTTTATTAGTACTATTATTATTATTATTATTTATTTCTGTTATTATTATTATTATTATTATTATTATTTTGTTATTATTTTACTTTTTTTTATTACCTTATTATTATTATTATTATTATTATTATTATTATTATTATTATTATTATTATTATTATTATTATTATTATTACCATAATATTAGTTATACTCATAATGATATTTCCAAAAGAAAAATACCATAAAAAAAAAATAAAAATCAAGAAAGGAAAGATATATTAGGGTTTTTTTTTAGAGCCTTTAAAAAGTCTTAGGGCGCACAGCACAGAATGGGGAAGCACAGCAGCACGCGAAAACAAAAAAAAAAAAACCTTCTGCCTCTGTCCTCTTCTTCTTCCTCTTCATCCCTCTGCCCTCTGCCGCTCTCTCCAACATAGC
Organism: Malania oleifera; assembly: GCF_029873635.1. NCBI lineage: Eukaryota > Viridiplantae > Streptophyta > Magnoliopsida > Santalales > Ximeniaceae > Malania > Malania oleifera. The sequence goes on along the minus strand of NC_080419.1, from coordinate 112,538,791 downwards.
AAAACCCCCCCCCCCCCGAACCACTCCATAGCCGTGTTCCCACAAGCCCCCTTGTTGCAACCCTCGGATTCCAGCCCACCAGTCCACTGCGACACTGCAGTGCCCACGCGATTCTCAATTTCTAATTCACAGATCCCCATTTCACTCGTCAGTTCATCCCTTCATCAATTTCGTTTAGCAGATTTTGGGCACTTAGGGTTTCATATTCAATCTCGCAAAATCGTAGTCGCCGTCGCCGACTCGCCGCCCATCGCTCACCGCTCACGCCTTCACAATCGCCGTCGTCTCCCAAGAGCACAGCAGAACAGCTGTGCCCGAGGCCAGCCTCCTGCTGGTTCTGGTGCCAGTACTCCAACTCCGACCAGCATCTCCGGCGAGCCCTTCCCCAGCCACAGCAGCCTCCACTCTCCAGCAACTCTCCGGCAACCACCCTGCCCCTCACGGCCACTCTACAAACAGCTACAGACGACACACAGGCAGCAGCGAGCTCCGTGCGAAGCCCCCAGTCACGCTCTCTCTCCGGCAAGTCACCATCACTAGCCCGGCCATCCCTCACTCCCAGCTGCTGCACCACTCCGGCCAACTATCTTCTCCAGACTCCTGCAACCATTCCAGCCTCCACGGCTAGCGGCAACAACAGTCAGGAACGGCAAACAGCAACCACCGGCAACATGCGCGAACTCCGGCCACCTGCTTCCTCTCCGTCAGCCCACGGTAAGTATCTGGTAAATCTCCTGCTGCTCCCGACCAGTCACTCGCGCACACACACACACACATACAGTATATAATTATATCTATATGTATATTGGTTTTATTTTAATTATTAAAGTCTAAGTTTTTTTTTCTCTTTTCCTTTTCTTTTATTTGCATGTGTGTATATTAGTATAATATTTGCTGTAGCTTTTAATTAATATTTGCATATAGGCTATGTATATATATGTATATTAATTTGTTGTAATATTTAGTTAATATTTATATCCAGGCTGTGTATATATGTATATTAATATATAATTTGTTGTAATATTTAGGTAATATTTATATCTATGCTATGTATGTGTGCATATTAATAAATTGTTTGTTGTAGCATTTAATTAATAGTTGTATCTATGTATATTATCTTGTGGTATGTTATTTATGTATTGTGTATTTAGGGTTTAAATTATTACGTGTTGTATTTAGGGTTTTAATGGTATATTTAGGGTTTTGTTCATCATATGCTTTATTTAGGGTTCGATTGGTCTCTCATATTGTCATGATATATTAATGGTAAGGTTTTAAAATTATTTCCATAATTATTGTCACGTGTTTTATTTGTTAACTCTAGGGTTTAAATTGCTTTCCATAATATTACTTGTGTAATAGTTTCCATTATTGTATATATTGCATGTGTATTATAGGGTTTAATTTGTTTCCATATTGTTATTGTACATTAATTGTAAGGCTCTAATTATTTCCAACCTATTATTATTATTATACATATTGCCTAATATATTTAGGGTTTTTGCATATATTTGTTAAGATATATTATCATATTGTATAGTTATTAAAATTATGATATATATGTATTATTAGTCTAGTAGTATTATTATGTTATAATATTAATATTTACGTGTTATGATTAAAGTGGTATTATAATATTGTATTGGTATTTATGTGTTATTAATATTATGAGATATATGTGTGTTATTATTATTGTAGTATTATTATTATAGGTAATGTATTATCATTATAATATATTAAGGGTATTATTTTCACATATTTCTGGAATTTTCAACTATATCCTATGTTTATATTTTGTATTGCGATATCCATTATTTCTAGTATTTTGGTATTATTTTAATAAGTATTTTTGTGTATATTTATCCCTATGATTTTATTGCGGGGGTATGAGCCTTCGGGCTTCACGTACCTTAAGCTCTGAGGGAATATTTGTATATATTTATTTATTCATTTTTTATGTGTGTTTATTAATTCATAAAAGGAGTAGTTTAACGACTTATTAAATTAACTTAGGGATAATTTAAAATTAATTAGGTACCGTTCGTAAGAACGGGCGCGTAGGGGGTGCTCGTACCTTCCCCTCGCGTAACCGAACTCCCGACCCCAACTCTGGTTATGTAGACTGATTCTACCGCTAACGGGGTAGTAATCATGTGTTCTAACCGCACTAAAGGTTAGTGGCGACTCCTACACCATGTTTTTCCATGAAAATATTAAATTGATTTTTAATTTCGCCGCCCGGGGCACACGCGCTCCCGGGACGCCGCGACATTTATCAAAGAAGTTCCTGAGAATAGGGAAGCTTACCCGCCTATACAAGTAACTTCCCTCTACCCTGATATCGTTTGCATCCTAGCCCGATTAACTCGGGTTCGGCTACAACTGATACTTATCAAAGCACTCACCTTACTTAGTAAGCCCTCAGGCTGTTTGTTTTACTTCACTTTAATTATTTATAAACTCAGGCTATTTCATTTCTCATTTTCTTTCTCGTTTCCATTCTCATTTCATTTCCATTTTCATTTCAATTACATTTTCATTTTCCTTTCTTTTCTATTTCCATATCTAGCTCATAAGTGTCACTAGTTATCAATACATTCGTGTCTGTACTCATGGCTACCCTGAGGATATTTCTCCATATCATGCTTCCCTCAATGAATAGGGTTGTGCAGCTCGAAGGTTAGACCTAACCGCGGTTGGTCGACCCAGTTAGGATAAAATATCATCGTATATCCCGTGTCTGTAGTACGATTGACAGGCCAAAAGTCTTGTTTGGGACTCAAGGGGAACAACAACTCTACTATACAGCTCAGTCTACTATCACGCCACACACTCCATGAGTTCGTGTGGTTGCACTAACACCACTAGCAATAATACTATGCTCTCAATATCACAACCCATCATTAGGGTTTCCTTATCCATCCATCTGGGTTATCACTACCACATACCAGTAATCATTATGTGGTATTGGCATTTCATCAATCACATGTCTATATTCCCCTTTCGGAATTTCACATTTCATTTCTCACAATTTAATATTCATATTGCAGGATTAACGGTGCTATATTCACATTTCACATATTCACATTTCCCATAATCATATTTCTCATATTAACATTTCTTATTTTCATATTGCAAAATTAACATTGCAATATTTTCATTTCACATATTCACATTTCAATATCAACATTCTCAACACATTTCATCATTTCAATGCTATTTTCTCAATTCATAATTCATCTCATCCCATACTATCATGTACATATCTTATTTCATAATTATTCAGTATTTCTCAATACACATTATGATATCTCAGAAGATAATATATATATATATATATATATATATATATATATATTCCAGTACATTTTACTTGCATCATTTTTCCACAATTCAAATCCCATATATCAATACACATTTCATAAACTCATATTTCTCAAGGTAATTCATTTAACCCAATTTAAACATTTCTCAATAAAAATTATATGCCACACAAATTTCATCTAGTATTTGTATCATAAATAAATTTTAGGTAAAATATCATACACCATTTTCCCATATTCCTCAACTTATAATTTCCATAAAAAAGACTGCTATAATTTATTCCCCATACCTAGCTTACTGAGAGGTCTACTAACACCCTAAATCTGCCGCTCCTCGACATTCCCAACTCAAAAGCCTAAAAATCACATTTTTATCAAATCATTCAACTCATTTCCCACAACAATTTCGACATAATACTACCTGCATTTCAAATACTTTAAACAAACCATAATACCCCAAAATTTCTTACTTACCCTGATTTTAGGATGATGCCCTGAAACTCCAAACTGAAAATTTACTCCACCTATGTTGCAGAGAATCTTCCTAGGAACCTCGCGGCTGCTCTCGATCATCAATCCGAACTTTAATGAAATCAAAAATGAAGAGAGAAGGAGAGGGGACCGTGGTTCTAGAGAGAGAAAGTGTGACAGAGAGAAATCGTGCGCTGAAATGAGGGTTTCCAACATTTATAACCTGGAATTCATCGATGAATTCAAGCGGTTTATTAACGAACCTATGAAGACACTTCGTTGACGAGGGGCCTATTTCGTCGAAGAACCTAAAATTCTTGAAATTCCCCAAACTTTCGGTAGTCTCTCGTCAATGAGACACGTGTACCTCATTGCCAAAATCTATGGGACATTCGTCGACGAAGACCCTGTGTTTGTCAATGAAGCCCTGTTTTCTCCTTTTTAAAATTCCTTTTTTACTTATCTTCCATTTCTTTTATTATTCTATTTTTTGGGTCTCTACATTTCACCCCATAGATCTTAAACATTTCAGGAAATTTGTGGCATCAAGCAGACCGAGCTCCGTAATAGAGGAGTAGATTTCCATTAGTCAGGGTATGTTTTTATTTTGGGACTAGATATATGTTTGTATAGACTTTGGGGGTCTGATGACTTTCGAGAGTTGGTCTGTATATTTTTTTTGGGAGAATGTAGTACTCTGGTATTGTACCTAGAACTTGGATGTGTTATGCTTTTCGCTGCGTAGACAATATATGTATATGGACAGGTGTATCCCTAGTACCCCCTGGGTCTGGGTTGACTTGGTTGACCTTATATTTATTATGGTATCGGAGGTATTTGATTGAAAAAAAAAAAAACCAAGGCATCACAGTTTGGTATTAGAGCCTAGGTTGCTAGGTTTTGCAGACTTTAGGATATAACGGATAACAATACCAAAGTATAGGAATGGATTTTAGGAAGGATTAAGATTAGAATTTAGGGTTTTGTCTCGCTACCTAGAGGCAGGAAATTCCGTGGTGGGTTCTATGATTTTTCTGGCGTGATGATTTCAGGAAAGTCATGGTAAACTATTGCTGGTTCTTGTTTCTGAGTGGTAAGACTGAATCTTAAATTAGAAATGAGGATGTAAAGATGATTGGTATAAGAGGATATGTTCAGGTTCTTAGATAGATAAACGCATTAGACGTGTTTTGATGATAGAATTCTAAAATTGTTTCTATTCTATTTTTAGGATGGACCCTAGAAATAGTAATGTTCATGCTAGTGGTGACGATGTGGGGCCCTCTAGTAGGAGCGACAATGATTCTAACGCAATCCTACGTAGTGTTGCTCAGTAGGTCATGGTTGAGATATTGCGGAACTTTAGGGAGCAGGGATGCCCTCTAATGGACCAAGGCTGCACTATAGAGTAATTTACCATGATGAATCCCCTGACTTTTTCAGGGAGTTCTAACCCGACTGTGGCAAAAAATTGGATACAAGAGATGGAGAAGATTGTGACTGTCGCGACGTCCCGGAGCGCATGTGCCCCGAGATGGAGAAATAAAAAATCATTTTAGATTTCTTAGAAAAAAAATAGGAATGTCGGAGTTGCCACTAATCTTTTAGTGTGGTTAGAACACTTAATTACTATCCTATTAAAGGTAGAATAGGTCTACGTTACCGAAACTGGGGTCGGGAGTTCGGTTGCAAAGGGAAGGTACGAGCACCCCCTACGCGCCTGTTCTTACAAACGGTACCTAATTAATTTGAAATTATTCCTAAGTTAATTTAAAAAGTCTTTAAAATTACTTACTATAGTGAATTTACCAATACACATGCAAAATAAATAAATAAATAATATAAAAATATATGAAATATATAAGAATATACATATTCCCTCAAAACTAGGGTATGTGAAGTACCCTCGCTTTAAAATCATAGGGACAAAAATCAAGAAAATATCTAAGAAAATACGCTCGAAAATTTTGAAATTGTATAGTAAATTTTTATAGGAAAATACTAGTATGGGAGGTTTTAATAGATATTAATAGGATAATAAGTTAAGATATTAAACTATCACAATGCATATAATATTAATAATAACACATATCTACTAAAATATTACAAATGTCAAAATAGGTAATAAAACACCATATATATTTAATAGGTAATACTAAATATCTTAAAATACCCTATTAAGTAGTATCATATATGTTAAAATACTAAAAATACCCTTATAAGTAATACTAAATATAAACATAGTAACAATATTATACTAGATACTATAATAAGAACACCCTAACGCACCAAAATACTAAATATGTACTACTAAATACTGACATATACTAATACGAAAATGCCATAATATTATATATACTGTCATAATAAGAATTATACCGTAATAGTAATCCACCACAATAATAATGAGAAAACCACATGATGATAATCCAAAACCCTAAATATTAAACCTACCACATGACCCTTACGTATTCAAATACATTCAACTATGTTACTATATATATTAGTATGCTAGTTAGTATTAGTAATATTATCGTTATTAATATATCATTATTGGTCATAGTATGGTTGATATATTTTATGGACATCGGTATACTAGTTATATATTAGCATTAATAATATTATTATATTACTTGTACATTATTATTGGTAGTATTAGTACATTGTTTAGGTATTATTATTATAAACACAAGTATACTTTTTTGTACACTATTATTAATATTGTTATCGTGATTAGCATGTTATTATTATTGTCATTATCATAATATTGGTATATTACTATTATTTTTATTATTTGTGCAATGCTCACATGACATGTTTAATATGTAGGGTTGGCTAGTGTTTAATATGCAAAGTTTGGTTTATATTACTACTAATAATATATTAATAATATTACTAACACTAATATACACCTAATATGCTGATATATATATATATATATATATATATAGATAATAATGTACTAACCATATTATATTATTACTAATAACAATGTATTAACGCTAATATACAACTTACTAATAATATACTAACCATATTATATTATTACTAATAACAATATATTTAATAATGATAATCACTCATATTTATATACTAATATACAACTAGTATACTGATGTATTATATATATATATATATACCTACCTGACCGGAATATCGCCTGAACGCCGGTGGCTGCTGCAGTTCGGAGAGGACCTGAAGGACGATGGTTGCTGTGATGCTCACGGGGAAGCGGCGGCGGAGAGCACCGTTGGCCAGATTTCATGGGTAGTTGCAGGAGGAAGCAGAAGGCAGTACTGGAGTTCCTCAGTTGGCTGTGCGTGTTGCGGGAGCTCGTGATGGTGCTCTGGTGCTGATGGTCTCGGCGGCGACGGCGGGGCTGGTATGACGAAGAGGTTCCGGCGGCTCTCTCCTGCAGCAGTAGACTGCTGTGAGAGAATGGTGGAGCGAACAGGACAGGGAGAAGAAGACTCCCCGGCAGCGTGAGTGTGATGGAGCTGCGGCGGGTCGTCGAAGCTGCTGGTGGCCGCTGCTGCTGGCGGTGCGGGTGATCTGGCATGACGGAGGTATGGGAGAATGAGAGTGGGTTCGGTGGAGGGCTCGGCTGGTGCGGTGAATAAGGGATGATGGAGAGAGGGAGGGGGGGGGGGGGGGGGCGGAGTGGTGCTCGGCTGGAACGGCGAGGCCCCCGGGTCGGCGGAGCAGGGCTCCAGAAGAAGAAGAAGAATAAGGAGGTTTTTATTTTTTATTTTTTGCTTTGGCCCCGTGCGCCCCCCTTGTTATCCTGCGAGCATGCCTTTTTAAAGGCTTGTCTAAAACCCAAATCCTAATACCCCTCCTCCTAATAATAATAAGAATAATAATAATAATAATAATATATTAACCATAAGAATAATAGAAATAATAATAATAATAATAATAATAATAATAATAATAATAATAATAATAGTAAAATAATAAAGCAATAATAACAATAGTATTTAAAAATAATAATAATATTAATAATAATTGTAATAATAGTAAAAATGATGATAATAATAATAATAATAATAATAATAATAATAATAATAATAATAAGGTAATAACAATATCAATATTGTTGTTATATTGGGCCCAGGTAAAAATGGGTATCTACGGTGACTATATTACGTTGTACCGATGAGCAGAGAGTACTTCATGCCACATTCAGACTGACAAGGGAGGTTGAGCGTTGGTGGTCTGCTGTGAGACTTTGGAGAAGCAGAGGCCGGTACCAGTAGCCTTGACCTAGGAAAGGTTTATAGAGATTTTCTTCGACCACTTTTTCCCCTCCTCTGTTAAGGATGCCAAGATGGAGGAATTCTTGAATCTGACTCAAGGTCATTTGACAGTTCCAAAGTACGTTGCTAAATTTGTGGAACTGTCATGTTTTTCTCTCTTCATGATACCAGATGAATTCAAGAAGACCCAGAGATTTGAGAGAGGACTGAAGTAGGAGCTTTATGAGCAAGTGGCACTATTGAAGATACGAGATTTTTTCGAACTGGTTGTTAAAGCCACTATTGCTGAAGCTAGTCGACCGAGGGGTACAAGAGGACAGAGTCAGAGGAAGAGGCTGGCACCTCCTAGTTTTTTAGCGGGTACGAACCGAGGCTAGTGGAGGAGACATTGTGACGCTATGATTATCCATGACATTTTTTTTCCATTCAATAATAAATATTAATCGCCAACCATCGGCCATGTCAGAACTCTGATACCATTTCCATATATGTTGGAATTGGTGTATTCCCAAGAGGGGAGTGAATTGGAAATTTAAAATTTTATCTCTTAGGTTAAACTATCTAGCAGCAGTATATACATAACCTAAGATCTGTCTATGTAATTCCAAATGCGCAGATAAATATAATGTGGAGAAATTAAATCATGCGCAGCATTCACAAACAATTGAGAATAACATACATGTTGTTGACTTTTTGAGTCCAATCCCTGGTTTTGAACTGCATATTACTAATGTGTGTGCCTAGTACTTGAATAGGTCATTAATTCAGTACCTACACATGAGAAAGGATTGTTGGAAGGCTGAAAGACTTAAAGATCATACTCCTAGCATACTCCATGGAGAATCCGAAGAGCAGAAGAAAGAAGAAGAAGATTTTTATTGTAAATGCATGTATGTTTTAAATTTGGTCTGTAATAATCTATATCGGTTTGTAGTAATCTCTGCATGTCATGCATGTAGGTAATTGTAAGCTCAACAAGACCGTAGTATGACCATAGGGAGCCAAAGGAACTTAGGGCACCCTTCGATCGACCGACGCCGAATTTTTGGGACTATCTCAAAACGGCCTTAGAAAAGACATTAGGTCTCTCCTTACACATATGTACAAACAATCCCCATAATAACTTGCTCAATCAGGGAATCAAATTGAAAATGAATTGGACCATATAGGCAAAATTGTGAGAGGTCGGGCGACCGAACCCTTGGTGTTCAAAACACCTCAGGCGCCTGAATAGTTAGGAAGTCAGTGGGTTGACCTTGGTTTCGGGCGACTAAACCAAATATGAACGTACTACCCCGGGTAACCGAACCCTTAAAAGGACACTTTTCACCAACTCGGGATGCCAAACATTTTAGTTCAAAATAGGCCTTGGGCAACCGAACTTGCTTGTTTGGTTAACCGAACTTAGCTTCGGGCACCCGAACAGCGGACATAATGTTTCTGACTTTTGTTCAGCCAACTAAACTTGAACTTGGGGCACTCGAACCTTTTAAAATGGCTTTTTTGGACTGAGTCTATTCGGTCAACCGAACTAAAGCTCGTCCACCTTAAACCTCTCGGGTTGCTTATTTTTTACTAGGGTTAAAATTAAGTAAACTGGATTAATTTTCTTAATAGGTTTTTAATCTTTTTTAATAATACCCATAAAGTCCCCAACAGTTATAATTTACCCATTCGCTATATATAAGGGCTCATTTGCAAAAATTAGTGATGATTAGCAAATAGGATTAACCAAAAACTCTCTCAAATTTTCTAAACCCTATTTGTTCATTCCAACCCTATACATTCATAATACTTTCATTCCTTTGAGAAATATAGTCTTGTAAGTGTTTATTGTTTGTTGTATTGTGCTAGAAACCCTCACTTGTATATTACACATTTGATTTTCATATTGAGGGTTAAGCTAGATTTTTCCCCTGATTTCATTTGATAAATCTTTGGTTGGGAAAAATCATATAGCTAAGTGAGTTTGCATTATCATTGCAATACTCATTTGGGCTTATACTTTGGTGTGCAAAAATATTTTACAAAGTTAGATTTCAAACAACTCTTGTGCTAGATACATTCGAGAAAATATTTTTGAATTCGTTTGAATATTATTGCTAACATTTTTGAAACACTAATCGGATATTGAGATTTGATATACTTTACTTTCAAAGATTAGCTTGTTAGAACACACTGCGCATATTTGAGATTATACATCTTATTGAGTGTTGATTGCACACGTAGAGCACTGAGCTTATAGTTTATACATTCTTGAGGTGCATTGATTATACTGTGTATATTGTAGAACATATTTTCTTGTATAAGAAGCATTCATTTGTACGAAAATATCATATTGATTGTATTCCAGGTATGGACCTGAAGAGAAAGACTAGTCCTATGGAATAGTCTCAGATTGGCTTAGACTCGGTTAGGAAAGTTAGGTGCACCATCCTAGTAAAGTGTAGGTTGAAGTCAGCCCCGTTAATTGACCTAATTGTAAATGGTGCGCTCCACCCGTTAAGTGAGCTTATAGTATAATCCTTGTGAGGGTGTGCCAAGGCAGGGACGTAGGCAGTGTTGGTCAAACCCCAATAACATATCGTGTGCCTATTTATATTTCTGCATTTTATATTCCAGAACATAAATGTTTGTATTTTACTATTGTGAATGATTGGATTTATAATTGCATAGACAGACCCTAGGTTGAGTAATACTGTTGTTAGATTAGTTGAACCTAGGAAGAAAATTTTAAATACCCAATTCACCTCCCTATTGGGAATACACCAAAGCTAACAAATGTGTAGTAAATATAAAGAGCAAAAAAATAAAGTGCACACACGATATGTTATCGGGGTTCGGCCAATACTACCTACGTCCTTGCCTAAGCTCACAAGCCTAAGGATTACCACTATTACTCACTTAACGGGTGGAGCGGCACCGTTTACAACCAGGTCAAATTATACCAGGGCTGACCTCAATCATTACACTCTCCTTAAGGGGCGCAAAAGGCCTTAACAACCAATCCATATGGGTATGATCAAACCCCCTCAGGCTACGCTTGCAATACAATAGTGAATATGAAATTTGCGTACAATTTAAATGCTTCTAAACACAAGCAGATTTGTACCAATACGTACATGCAATAATCAATGCACCTCAAGTAGATAAAAACTATAAGCTCAGTGCCAATGAAGTGTAATCACACTCAATCTATTGTCAATAGGCTATCAAGTGCAAGAGTGTATTTTCAATCAATCTTTGAAACAATAAACCAAAGTATATCAATCACAAGTATGGTTTCAAAGATCTCTAACAAGTGTAATAAAAAAATATCTCATAAATGATTTTCTAAAAAATCTAGCACAACAAATATTTGTAGTCTAAGCTTGTCATTTTTTTTTATTTTTTTTTTTTTGCACAATCAAAACACAAGCTTAGTAAGTATTGCAATAATAGTGCAAAGACTCACAAGCTAAAAGTTTCCCCAACCAATGGATTTATTAATTAAATTGGGGAGAAAACTTTTGGCTAAAACTCTCAATCAAAAACAATCAAACAATCACACACGATGAGACTTATAGCTTTAGAAAGCAATGTAGGATGATTTAAAATACTCTTACTCAAATGGATTTTGCTAAAAAATGACAAAGGATAAGTGTTTTTGGCTTTGGGTATGAAGAGGGGGCTCTAAAAAATTTAGAGAAAATTTTGGCTAATCAAATCCCTAATCATGTCTTAATTATGCAAATGAGCACATATTTATAGATATACCCAAAATTATGACCGTTGGGGACACCAAGGGAAATACTAGGATTGTTTTAAATGAGTTTAATAAAATTAACCCTATTTTAACCCCAATCAACCTCGGTAAAAAAGTCAACCATTTTTAAGGTTAGGTTGATCATATTGCTCAGTTCGGTCAACCATGGTGTTTTTGAACTGAGGTGTTGGTTGACTAGACTTGAGGTGATTTTTGAACCTCCAAGTTCGGTCGACCAGACTTGAAGTGATTTTTGAACCTTGTTCGGTTGGCCGAATTTGGATATTCGGTCGACTAGGCCATTTTTCAACTTCTAGTTTAGTCGACTAGGGCTTTGGGATTTCTCCACATGCCAATTCGGTCAACCAGGGTATTGATGTTCATTTTAAGGACAGTAGACCAAATGGTCGAACTTTTGACTCTAGGGAGGTTCGGTCGACCAAAGGTCTATGTGTGTTATGGTTCAGTCGACCAAACACATAAAGATTGTGCATTTAAGTTCTAATTCCCTTTCGAAGTCACCCCAGTTAACATGATTATTACTTTTAAGTTGTGGGGGACTTATTGTGAGGTGTTTGGGGACCTTAAGGCAGTCTATGGCGTAAGCTTTTAAATTAAGCCCAAAAATCTGGCGTCGGTCAACCGAATCCCTAAGGTCAATCTATGATCTTAATCTTATAGTTCCTACCATACATGATTTGTGGATTATTACAGACCGATAGATAATTAATACATACCCGAATTAAAAATAAAAAGAAATAAACACTTTGGGTCTTCTTTTTCTTTAAGTCTATATGTGCCGTCATACGATTTCGCCAATATGATCCTGCACACAGATTCGAAAAACATTAAATACCTTGTATTTGTCATTATCAAAAATGAGATAGGATTCAAAAAGTCAACAATATAACCCAACCCGAAATGGGTACCGGGTAAACAGTCATCTCATATATACAAACCTAACAGCGGAAGTCAGTATATACATATCATTTAGAATACAATTACCCAGAGTACTAATCATTCCTATATACATACATATTTAACACATTTCCCAAAAACAAATCATCCTAGGGGAAACACACATCCCTGGTCTAAGGCACTCACCCTGTATATCATAGTACCAACTCCCCACTATCACAGAGCTCTATCACCCGCTTTGTCACGGTTTCTTGAAATATTTACATATTTGGGTGAGACACATCTCAATAAAATGCAATAAATTATTTACAATGTGTGGCAATATGAGTTTCATTATATCATAATATACTCTTTTAAATCATCATATCATCTAAGAAAATAAATTGATATATGCTCATAATCATATAGATATAAAACACAATCTTTCATAAGCTTTTAATACCATTTTTAAAACCATTTACATGCAACCCATGTTTACCAACAAACTTCCTGAGAATAGGGAAGATTACATGCCCATACATGCAGCTTCCCTCTGCTCTGATATCGTTTGTAACCTTATCCAATTAACTTGGGTTTGGCTACAACTAATACTTATCAAGGCACTCACCTTACTGAATAAGCCCTCAGGCGGAGTGTTTTACTTCACTTTAATTATTTATGTTATTAACTCACGCTCTTTCATTTCACTTTTGTTATTCTTTCGTTTCCCTTTTTCATCATTCTTTCATTTTCCATTTCCATTTCACAATCCATCCCATGAGTGTCCTCGGTAACCAGTAAGTACGTCATGTCTGTAACTCATCGCTGCCCTAAGGATATTTCTCCACATCATGCTCCCCCCTATGAATAGGGTTCTGCGGCTTGAATGCTAGATCTAAACCATGGTTGGCCTATCCGGTTAGATCAAATAATCAATGCATATACCCGTCTGTAGCACAAATGGCCTACCTAACCCTGGTCCAAACTCCATGGGGCAAAACTACCCTCCACAATGGGTCATTCGGCTATCATGCCACACGCTCCACGAGTCCGTGTGTTTGCACGTAATCACCACTAGCAATGGTATCGTACTCATTACAACAATACATCAATCCATCAGGGTTCCAATTTCCACATTTCAATATTCATTATTGCAGTATTCACAATACAATTTTCACATTTCTAGTATTCTCATTTCACATTCATATTGCAATTTTCATTTTGCAGCATTTACATTGCAATATTCACATTTCCAATATACACATTTCAGTATACACATTTCAGAATTCACGTTTCAATTTCCATATTTTAATATTCACAGTTCAATATTCACATTTCAAGGCTCTCATTTCTATATTTATTCCATTCTCATAATAGTATATATCTCATTTCACATGCTTCAACATTTCTCAATATACTCGTATCAGTATTTCATACTTCCTCATTTTTTTTTTTTTCATAGAAATCATTCTATACATATTTATATATCTCCTTTCATCATTTTCCCCTTAACATATCAATATTTCACATTTCATCATTTTCTCAGAAAATACTCATCATCATATATAATTTTTCGGCATACATCATAAGCCACACAATTTTCATCGGATATTCATATCATAATAATTTCAAGTAAAATACCATAATTCATTTTCACATAATTTCCAACCAATAATTCTCAACAAAAACTATTATAATTTATTCCACTTACCTGACTTACTGAGAGGTCTAAAAACACCCAAATTCCTGCGCCCTATAGCGTTCAAAACACCAAAAACCTAAAATTCATATTTCCCCTAAACTAATCAATTCAACTCATAGAATAATAATTATCTTAATATTTTTTAGGCCCACACATTCCAAATAGCCAATTAAACTTTAACCATAATTAACGGATATATTTCCACTATTCTACCCTAGCCTTAAAGTGGTGCCTAGGAAACCCAAAATAAAAATCTGCTTCGACCAACATGATGAGGATCGAATCTAAGACCCCATAGTGGTCTCTGATCGTCGATTTGGCCAAAGATTTAGGAAAAAAATTAAGGAAAGAGTGAGAGGTTACCTTACCCCAGGAGTGGTGCCTACGTCGCTCCTACAACAAATCCACTCCGGTGAAAATGTCGATGGCAGAGAATGGAACCACCCAGGGGTACCTCCCATTTTTTGATCAGCGCCCGTTTGGATAGAGAAATCAAAGATAGAGAGAGAGAGAGAGAGAGAGAGAGAGAGAGAGAGAAAGAGAGAGAGAGAGAGAGAGAGAGAGAGAGAGAGAGAGAGAGAGAGAGAGAGACTAAAATCACTTTGGGGGGGCGTTCTGTTAGCTTCCTTTAGGAGGATGTATATATGTTATATACTATTATTTTTATTTATTTATTTTAAAATCACTACATCCTCCAATTATAATTATCTTTGGGGATGTTACAGACATGATGTGGGTCAGCAGCATGTACGAGGACACCGAGTTCCGTAGGGCAATCGAGTGCCACTTACTTGCCCGTGATGCTACAGAAGACATTTTGGAGAGCGTCGGGCTGGGGTGATTACTTGTTATTGATGCAATCGGCCAGGCCATATGGCGTGGGATTTTCGTGCACCTCCAAATATTGCCCCAGTTCTTAGACCATGCCGAAGAAACTATCCAGCACCTTGAGGCGACCAACAGAGAATTACCACCCCGGTATGGGTATATGCATTGACCTCGGGAGCGGCAGAGGTAGCAAGCGACGTGGTGACAAGTATTGTTTACATTTTGTCATATAAAACTATAGTTTTATTTGATTTAAGGGCAACACATTCCTTTGTGGCCCAGGAATTTGTTAAATTATGTGGGATAGAAGCCCAATTACTGGATACTAATCGATCTATAGCTGTACTGGTGAGGATCGTAGCAATGTGTAGTAAGGTACTTAGATGGTTTCCAATTAGTATTCAAGGAAAGTTGTTGCCTTCTAATCTAGTGGTTTTGGATATGCATGGGTTCAACATAATTTTGGGGATGGACTGGTTAGCTGCCTGTCATGCTAGTATTGACTGCCATAAGAAATAGGCAGTCTTCGGACCTCCAGGGGAGCAGGAATATTGATTTTTAGGAATGTGTGTGCACTTCTCCTCGCAGATATTATCAGCAGTTCAGGTGAGGCAATTGCTTCTGGAGGGATGTCAAGGGTATCTAGCTTATGTGAAAGAGGCATCAGAAAGGGAATTAAAACTAGAGGATATCCCGATAGTGAGGGATTTTCCTTATGTGTTTCCATAAGATTTGCCTCAATTGCCCCCTAATTGAGAAGTTGAGTTTGTGATTGATTTACCTTCGGGGACGGCGCCAATCTCTAAGGCTCCGTATAGAATGGTTCTAGCAGAGTTAAAGGAATTGAAATAACAGTTGCAAGATTTGTTGGACAGGGGATTTATCAGGCCCAGTGTGTCACCCTAGGGAGCGCCGGTATTGTTTGTGAAAAAAAAATGGATCGATGAGAATGTACATTGACTACAGAGAGATAAATAAAGTGACAATTAAGAATAAATACCCACTCCCCCGCATTGATGACTAGTTTGATCAGCTTAAAGGGACACATACTTTCTCCAAGATTGATCTTAGATCTGGGTACCATCAAGTGAAGGTCAAGGCAAAGAATGTTCCAAAAATAGTGTTTCAAACTCGGTATGGCCATTATGAGTTCCTGGTTATGCTGTTCGGACTAACGAATGCTCCTACTGTGTTTGTGGACCTGATTAATAGAGTTTTCCATCCGTACCTAGATCGGTTTGTTGTGGTTTTTATTAATGGCATTCTGATTTATTCAAAGAGTCTCAAGAATAATGAGGAACATTTGAGAATAGATCTTTAGGTATTGAGATAAATAATGTTGTATGCAAAATTCAAGAAGTGTGAATTTTGGTTGAAACAAGTCACCTTCCTTGGACACATGATATCCAGGGGTGGCATTTTTGTAGATCCGAGTAAGATTGAGGCGGTAGTGGATTGGGAAAGACCAAAAAATGTGCAGGACATTAGGAGTTTCTTAGGATTGGTAGGATACTACCTCCAGTTTGTAGAGGGATTCTCTAAATTGTTAACTTCTTTGACAAAATTGACTAGGAAGAGTATGAAGTTTGAACGGACAAATGAGTGTGAACAGAGTTTTCAAGAGTTGAAGCAGCGACTCATCACTGCGCTAGTTCTGACAATACCTTTGAGAGAAGGGGATTTTGTAATTTATAGTGATGCATCACATAAAAGGCTCGGTTGTGTGCTGATGTAACAGGGGAAAGTGGTAGCTTACGCTTCTCGATAACTTAAAGAGTATGAGAAGAATTATGTTACCTATGATTTGGAGTTAGCTACAGTGGTGTATGCATTGAAAATTTGGAGACATTATTTATACGATGGAAAATGTGAAATCTATGCTAATCATAAAATTTTGAAGTACTTATTCGCACTGAAGGAATTAAATATGAGGTAGAGGATGTGGCTGCAGTTGATTAAAGATTATGATTGCACCATTAGTTACCACCCATGGAAAGCTAATGTGGTAGCTAATGCTTTACGTCAAAAATCAGGAAATGCCTTAATATCAGTAATAGTGACTCAGCATCTTAATCTAGATGGATTTAGAAAGGCTGGGTGTGGAATTGGTAGAAGGGAATCATCAGGCACTTATTGCCAATCTAGTGCTTCAACCAACTCTACTAGATAGAATTAAGATTGCTCATATGTAAGAAATAGAATTGGTACAGATTAGGGATTAAGTGTAGAGTGAATCGGAAGGTGATTTTTATATCTTAGATGATGGAGCGTTGAGATTCCGTACCAAACTATGTATACATCTTAATGTTGAGATTAAAAGAACCATCCCAATGTGACTGGATTTGCTTCCTTGCAAGGAGATTGTTTAAGTCATTGAGTCTACATTATGACAATTCTCTATGAAATGAAGAACAGAAGGATTGGTTGCAGAGAAGTTTACCCAAGCGTGCGTCGTAGATTATTTTTTGGCTTCCTCTTCTATTGCTTAACTAAGTTCTGTTAATCCACTCATGTTAATCTTATTAGCAATTAATTTCGATTAGGGCTTTCTAGTGGAATTTTACGCTAAGAGCTTTTAAAGGAATGTCCAAAAAATATAGATTGCTGAGAGATAAAGGTTAAGTCCATGATAGATTTTAAGGAACCGAAAATGAGAATTGAAGTTGTTGGGTGTTGATGTTGTAGCATGGGCTATTAGAGTGGGATGGCCAATCCATCGGATCATGTTAATTACCAGTTTTAATAGGGTTGTTTGCGAGCTTAACTTAAAATTATTGGGTTAACAAAGGATTTTATTTGAAATGATATTTAGAGAATTTCGAGAACAAAATTCTTTTGAGGGGAGAATGTAGTAACCCGGAAAATAATAATAATAATAATAATAATAATAATAATAATAATAATAATAATAATAATAATATATTATTATTATTATTATTATTATTAATTAATTAATTAGTTAATTGATTAATTAAATAAATTAATAAAATAGATTAATTAATTAATTAGTTAATAATAATAATAATTAATTAAATAAATGAATAGTATTATAATGAAAAAAATTAATTAAATGAGAATATATATATATATATATATATATTTAAGGTTAATATAATATAAGTTTTATATACATATATAAGTATAAAAGGATCCTGAAGCTTGTTCAAGATCCATTTCTTTCCAAAACCCAAAGAGGTCGTACGGCCTCACTCTCTCTCTCTCTCTCTCTCCTAACTCTCTCTCACTCTCTTTCCTCATTTTCTTGACGAATACTTGACCGATCGAAAAACGAAAAATATCACTAGATTCTATTCTCGACCACCAACATTTTAACCAGAGTGCATTCGTGATTAAAGTTTGGAACCACCCCTGGGGTAAGGTAAACTCTCTCTCTCTTCTTAATTTTTCCTCAAATCTTTAGCCGAATCGACGATGGGACACCACCATGGGGTCCTAGCTCCGATCCTTGCCATTTTAATCGGAGCAGATTTTTAATTTGGGTTTCCTAGGCACCACTCCATGGTTAGGATAAGGATAATGGAATTATATTCGTTAATTATTTTTAAAGTTTAATTAGTTATTGGGAGTATGTGGGCCTAGGAAATGTTAAAATAATTGCAATTTTGGGGTTGAGTTGATTGAACTAGGGAAAATGTGATTTTAGGGTTTTGAGCTCTGAACACCGCGAATGTGGATTTAGGGATTTTAGCAGGCCTCTCAGTAAGTTAGGTAAGGGGAATTAAATTATGTCAGAAGTTTCTAGAAATTAAAGGATTAAATTAAAGTATGATATGAAAATAATATATGTGAATTTTCTAACTTATCGGGTATATATATTTGAAATTATAGTTTTGGAAATATCCTATGGTTTACTGAATAATTATGATATGGTTAAATATTATTGTAAATCCTTGTGGCATGAGAAATAATTTTGATTACTGAAAAATAAATTTTTGAATATTTTATATGAAGAAATGGAGTTTATGTTGGGATATAAACCGATATGATGCAAACAGTTAAGTTGATATGAGATATGTATAATGACGTTTTACATGGATATGATGATATGAGTAATATACTAATATGTTTGAGACAGATATGTTAAAATGAGATTTATACAGACATGTTTTTATTGGACATGATACGATAATATGTCATATACACAGTCATGATAGTTTTATACCAATAGATATGATGAACAGTCATGAGTTACAAACGAGATGTGTTGCATGCACATGGATACTCATGAGCTTGAACGCCATGAGTTACAGATGAGATGCGTTACACATGGATACTCATGTGCTTGAGCATGTTTATGAGAAATGAAAACTTTTGGGAAAATATATTTTTATGTAAAATGAGTGATGGAAATGAGAACCCAATTGATTAACGATATGAGAGTACGTTATCGTTGCTAGTGATTAAATTAGTGCAACCACACAGCTCAGGGAGCATGTAGGTATTTGAAGTCAATAGGGCCTTCGAAGAGATGTTGATTGCCCCTGGGTCTGGACCAAACTACGGTGGGCCTATCGTACTATAGACGAGGTATTTCGACTTAGCCTGGTAGGCCAACGAGGGTTAAGTCCCGCTTTCGGGCCGCACAACCTAGCCATGTGGGGTTACTACATGATGATGATATGAATGAGTCTCCTTATTACAGATGCAATACACCCATTTGATAGTACTTTGACATATATGATACTTTGTATACAGAAATATTTATTGAGCATAATTATATTTTCAAGAAAAGTAATGGTTACAAATATTCATATATGTTTATGGATATAAGTACAGAATCCTATGATACCTCATTTAAACTAATATTTTTATAAACATGATATTATACATTGAAACTCATTGTCACACACTGATAATAATTTATTCCCACTTACTAAGAGGTGTCTCACCCCATAGATCTTAAATATTTTAGGAAATTCAGGGCGTCAAGCGGACCAAGCTCCGTGATAAAAGAGGAGTAGATTTCCATTAGTTAGGGTATGTTTTTATTTTGGGACTGGATATATGTTTGTATAGACTTTGGGGGTCTGATGACTTTCGAGAGTTGGTCCGTATATTTTTTTCAGAGAAAGTAGTACTCTGGTATTGTACCTAGAACTTAGATGTGTTATGTTTTTGGTTGCGTAGACAATATATGTATATGGACAGGTGTATTCTTAGTACCCCACTTGGGTCTAGGTTGACTTGGTTGACCTTATACTTATTATGGTATCAGAGGTATTTGATTAAAAAAAAAAAAACAGGGCGTCACATATTATCTATACCCATTTCTTTCCTTCTAATCTCTTCATTAAACAGGCTATCTTTAACAAATGATAGGGTCAACACACTGTTTGGGGCTGAGTTGCTAAGAGATACTACAAGAGTCTCCTAACTATTTGGCAAAGAACTTAATAGCAATAAAACTTATAGTTTATCATCTAAAATTATCTTCATGTTGGTTAACTGGTTTACCAAATTCTAGAAATCGCTCAAATGCTCAGTAATAGGTTTTCCTTTTCTAAACTTCAAATTTACAAACTTTCTAATTGCAAAAGCTTTGTTATGAGCAGTCTTTCTCTCATAAAGAATCTCCAACTTCTTCCAAAGTGTTTGGGCATCTATCTCTTGAGCCACATGATGAAAAACACTATTATCCAGTCATTGTCTGATTATGCGAACTGCTTTCCTATGCATTTTCTTCCAGTCAGCTTCAGTTTATTTTTCCGTCTTATCGTTACCCAACTATTAGCTTTGGTGCAATCCCAAGAGGGGGGGTGAATTGGTATTTAAAAATTTATTGCCTTAGGTTAATCCACTAACAACAGTATTACACAAGCCTAAGATCAATCTAGTGCATGTAAAATAAATCAACATAAATATACAATGGAATTTAAACTGCAATAAATGTTTAACCAAGCATGCACAATAAAGCAATAAAGAAAACGACACCCAGAAATGCTATCGAGGTTCGGCCAAATTGCCTACATCCCTGCCTTGGCCAACAAGCACAAGGATTACCACTATAGGCTCACTTAATGGGTGGAGCAGCACCTAAACAATCAGGTCAATTAGCATAAGGCTAACCTCAACCTTTACAATTAAGTCAATTAAGGGGGCGACCTCAACCAACACGCCTTACCAGGATGGTGCACCTAACTTTCCTAACCGGGTCTAAGCCAGTCCGGGACTATTTCAAAGGGCTAGTTTCCCTCTTCAGGCCCGTGCCTGGAAATACAATAGATTTGAAATACAATCAAATGGTACAGTGATTGTGCTTTTGTATAAAGCATATATGTACCCAATACGCACATTATAACTAATACACTACCAAAAGATAGGATATGATAAGCTCAATGTAATTTATGTGCCTACTCTCAAATAATTATATGAGCAATGTAATTAGTGCGTGAGAGTGCAAATGATATGATCTTTGTATTACACAATATATTCAATCACAATGCACAAGCAAAGATCACAAGCACACTTCAAATATCTCAACCAATATTTTTTTCAATATAAACCACAAGAGATATTCAAATAATGGTTTGTAAAAATATTTATTTGATCTTTGTGATAAAATGATAATCTCAATGAAAAGGTATAGCAACAAAGATCTTTAGCACGCGAGCAAATATCTCAAAACATTTCTCAAGAATAAGCACAAGAGATATTTGAAAAACGATTTGAAAAAATATTTTTGCAACCAAAACGTAATATGAACTCTTGAATGTTGCAATGAAAAATGCAAAACTCATAAGCCCAAAGAAGTTTTCCTATGAAAGGCTTATTTACGAAGCCTCCTAGGAGAACTTGCAGCTTACTCTCTATGAAATATAAATCTCAAAAAGAACAACCAAGAAAGAGTTTAAGCTTGGTGAGATAACCACAAGAATACTCTTACAAAGAGGTATTTGCAATATGAATGAGTAAGAGTGGGAGTTTAAAGCTTGAATATGAAATATAGGCTTTTGAGATTGAGAGGATATTGGCTAATTATATTTGCTAATCTCATACTATTTATTCCAAATGAGGGGTATAAATAGACAATCCCTAAAATATAAAAGTTAAGGACACATATGAAATTATTAGGAAAGTTTTAATATATTTTAACTAAGTTAACCCCATTTAAAAATATTAACCACGGTAAAAAATAAGTCTAACCCGAGAGCATCGCTTGACTAGAAACATTTTCGGTCGACCCAAGTTCATATGGTTCGGTCGACCAGGACAAAAATGAACTGGGGACTCGGTCAACCGGACACATGTGTCGATGGCAAAATTATCGAGGTTTGGTCGACCAGGGGGGAATGAACTATGCTCTCAGTTGACCGGGAAGGGTGATTTTTCCAAACATCGCGGTTCGGTCGACCGAGAAGAAATGAACTAGATGGTTCGGTTGACCAGACCATTGGGTATCTCCCAAGGACCCTCGGTCGACCAGGTAGTCAAAAAGTTGACTTCTTAGGGGTTCCGGTTGGCCGGGTTTAAATGAATAATATAAGTTCGGTCGATCGGGCTATGGTCAAATTGTTAACTCGGTCAGGGTTCGGTCGACTGGAAGAAAATGAACTGGGATGTTCGGTCAATCGGGTCATGGTCAACTTGTTGACCCAACACCAGTTCGGTCAATTGGGCACTTTACTACAGGTAGAGTTGGTCGACCAAGTGTGCACATTTTGTGCATTTTAGTCCTATTTCAAGCATTCAATTACCCGAATCAAATAATTAATCATATGTATGCATGCGTGAGTGTCCTAGGTCATTTCTAAGCCTTTTTCAAGACACCGAAAAAATTCGGTGTCGGTCGACCTAAGGTCCATCTATGGTTTTGAACTTATTGATCCTACCATACAGGTAAGACATTAATTATTACAAACCATATTCCTATTTAAATATTACAGACCCGAATAATAATGAAATACAATAAATATGATCTTCAGTGTCTTTAGGTCTTCACTTCATGTGTCATGTGCGTGCACCATATGATACGTTCGATTGGTCCTACACACAACTTCATCAATCCATTAAATACCAGAGTATTTGTCATAATCAAAATAGGGTATGACCCATAGGGTCAACACCAACTCAATTAGATCAAATAAATCCGTACAATAAAGAATATACTTCATCTTTGGTTTCCAAATTGAATAATTTGAAGCTATGAGCTTGCACATAGTACCTACTACATTATCTTCCATATTTTATATGAACTTGACTCTAATACCACTTGTTGGGAAAGTAAAAAGAAAACCAGCACAACAGATAAATCTTTCCCAAAAATTAAATCTGTGATGAGTAAAAATAACTCAACCAACAATAATAAATCACATACCACAAAATGAACACCACGATTTTTAACGTGGAAAACTCCTCCAATGTGAAGGGTAAAAATCATGGGACTTATGCGACCCAATAAAATTTCCACTATAATAGAGGCAAAAATCACAACAATACAATCACAAAAAAAAAAAAAAAAAAAATGCTCACAAAATTATAGCAAAAAAGATTCCTAAAGAAATCGCGATAAAATAAGATTAAGCATAAACAAGTCAACCAAACGCAGTTACGATCAATATTGCAAAATCAGGTCCTCCAAAGTTCTAAAACAGATCTCCACTTGATGAATCACGAACTTATTCTCTAAATTTCAGTAAAATCATATTACAAAAAGTCTTCCGATCGTCGAATTGATGAAGACTACGCAACACACACTTTTGCCTCACGCACTGCCTCACACACCTTTTTGCACTGCTGCCCACACTCAAAATTTTTCTCTCTTCAACGGCGTGCGCACACACATTGCCGCCTTTTTAATTTCGTTGCCCTAATGGGCTTCAAAAAACATGGGCCTTTTTTTTTTAAAAAATATGGGCTGGACCCAACACCTCCTAAGTTGAATTGCCACGCAGTCATGATTCCAATCTCACATTTGAGTTCAACAGAAAAAGGTAAGAATACTGGCTTAAGAAGAAGCTTGCTATTAATAATTCATTGATGTGTTGTCACCAAGGATAACATTGGGCTTCTTAATTTATTAATGCCCAAAGCGTGTAACAAAAATTGCTAAAAAACATAAAGAAACGCCTGTTAGAAGAGAAACACACAATAAATCTTATTAACACTATACAAGGCTTTATACAAGGGTACAAGGGTAACTTAGGAAATATACAAGGATACAAGGGTAACTAACTTAGGAAGTATACTAACATCCTCCCTCAAACTCAAGGTGGTATTGAAGATGTCAACTGGAGTTTGCATACTAAAGCACGATGGTGACCAGGTGGATGAGCCTTTGTGAAGATATCATCCAATTGATCAGTTGAAGGAACTGACAAGAGGCGAAGTGTCCCTTCCTGAAGATGATGACGCACGAAATGACAATCGATCTCGATGTGTTTGGTGCGTTCATGAAAAACATTGTTGTGAGCGATCTGGACAGCACTGTGATTGTCACAGTAAAGCGGAGTGCGTGAGGGCTGAGGAACACCCATATCGTAGAGAAGCCAACGAAGCCAAAGAAGCTCAGAAGTTGTATCAGCAAGAGCCCGATACTCAGCCTCAGTACTAGAGTGAGCAACATCAGTCTGCTTTTTGCTTCGCCAAAAGATAAGAGAGTCACCAAGTAGAAAAAGAAAACCAGTGGTAGATCGATGATCAGTAGGGTCCCCTGTCCAATCAGCATCTGAATGAACCTGCAAAGTCAAGGATGAGTGAGAGGAAAAGAAAAGCCCATGAAATAGGGTTCCCTTCACATATCGTAAGATGCGAAGAATAACTGCATAGTGAATGGAACGAGGAGCTGACATAAACTGGCTAATAAGGTGCACTACATAGGCAATGTCAGGTCTAGTGACAGTGAGATAAATCAAGCTCCCAACAAGTTGTCGGTAACGAGTGGCATCAAGAAGAAGCTCCCCATCAGTAGGACGGAATTTGATGTTGGGCTCCAGCGGACTATCAGTGATCTTACAATCTGTGATACCGGCATGTGTCAGAATATCAGAAGCATATTTAGCTTGAGTCAAAGAATAGCCATCAGAGGTAGGAGACACTTCTAAGCCAAGGAAGTAGCGAAGAGAACTGAGGTCTTTCATCTCAAACTGCTGACACAGAAATTGCTTAAGCTCATGAATACCAGTAGTATCATCACCAGTAATTATCATATCATCAACATAAAGTAGTAAAATAGTGATGCCAGTAGCTGTGTGACGGGTAAAAAGGGCTGAATCATAAGGGCTAGAGGCAAACCCAAGCTATGCAATAGTGGAGCTGAACTTGGCAAACCAAGCACGAGGAGCTTGCTTAAGCCCATATAAAGCACGATAGAGACGACAGACCTTACCAAAAGGATGAGGATATCCTAGAGGGGGCTGCATATATACCTCCTCAGCCAAATCACCATGTAAGAAGGCATTCTTAACATCCATCTAAAATAAAGGCCATCGGCGAGCAGAGGCAATAGCCAACAATGAGCAAACGGAGGTAATACAAGCAACAGGAGCAAATGTCTCCTCATAATCAATGCCATATTCCTGAGTAAAGCCCTTTGCCACTAAACGAGCTTTATATCTTACTTCAGAACCGTCGGAGTTCATTTTTCGTTTATACACCCATTTGTTCCCAACTACAGTCTTTCCAGGAGGCAGGTCAACCAGGTCCCATGTATGAGTTTTGTGAAGGGCGTCTAGTTCTTCAGACATAGCTTGCTGCCAAACAGGAACAAAACAAGCTTCACGATAATCGCTAGGCTTGTGAAGGAAGTCAAGAGTAGAAAAGCAGTGATAATCACTAAGATAGGTAGGAGGTGCCCTTACCCAACTAGAACGACGGACATCCAAATCATAGGACTCAGGCGGAGTGGATGCGATGGCATGATCATCAGACGGGCCAGGTTCGCGAGAGGCAGACACGGAGTGATCACCTAATGAGCTGTCATGACCTGCACTAGAGGAAAAATCGGGAGAGAGATCGATGGCAGGGTCAGTGAAAATAGGAGAGTATGAGGGACAATCAGAAGAAAATGGAGAGATACTAGTGAACATTTTGTGTTCCCAAAACTGAACATGTCGAGAGACTCGAAGACGCTTGGCTATGGGGTCGTAGCACCGATAACCCTTGTGTTCAATGCCATAACCAAAAAAGCAACAGAGACGAGAACAAGGTTCAAGTTTTGTATGTTCATGAGGTGGAAGCAAAACAAAGCAAGCACAACCAAATACTCTAAGAAGAGAATAATTAGGTACCTTTCCATAGAGAGCCTTATATGGGGATTTATTAGAAAGAGTAGGGGTGGGAACCCGATTAATAGTGTGAACAGTTGTAAGAGCAGCTTCTCCCCAAAAGGATTCTAGGAGGGATGCAGAGAAGAGTTGAGAGCGAATAGTGTCAAGGATGTGGCGATGCTTACGTTCAGCACGACCATTCTGTTGGGAGGTGAATGGACAGGATCGATGGTATAAAGTGCCAGCCTCGTGAAGTTCTGCAATGAAAGGAGTAGAAGTATATTCTAGGGCATCGTCGGACCGAAAGACTTTAATGTTGCGATTAAATTGAGTTTTAATCATTTTCTTAAAGTCACGAAAAATAGTAAGTAACCCAATGCGATCATGCAAAAGATAAATCCATGTAAACTGAGAGTAGTCATCGATAAAAATAACAAAGTAACGAGACCCACCCTTAGTAAGGACAGGAGCAGGTCCCCAAATATCAGAATGAACCAAATCAAAAGGTGAAGAAGACAGAGAAGTACTTTCATTAAAAGGTAAAGCTTTCTGTTTCCCAAGTTGAAAAGACATACAATCAAAAGGTTCAAACTTAACATTTCCCAAGCAACCACTAGAAGCTAAAGACTGAACACGAGGTAATGAGGTATGATCGATACGAGAATGCCAAACACGGGAAGACACTGCAGTAGAAATAGATGGGGGAGAACACGAACGAGGCAAACACAGAGATGTGAGCTCGAAAAGGTGACCAACTTTACGCCCGGTCCCAACAAGCTGGCCCGTCTTCGGATCTTGCACATCACAACCTTTGTGAGAAAAGGTTAAAATCAAACCACTCTCAACAAGTTGACCAACAGAAAGGAGATTGAGAGACAAGTTAGGCACAACATATGTGTTAGGTACAGAAAAAACAGGAGTAGAAACATGACCAAGATGACTAACAGACATATGCGAACCATCAGCAGTATAAATCAAGGGAACAGGAGTTAGAGACTGCTTATGCGTCACTGAAGAGGAATCAGAGGTCATATGATTGCAACAGGCTGAATCAATAAACCAAGGTGAAGAGATACATGTGGATACGGATAAGGCAGTAGAAGTGTGGGAGAGAACCTGGGTGACAATTGCCTCAAGGTCAGCTGAGAAAGAGACGACAAAGGAGGTGCAGGAGATGGAGTAGAAACTGAAGAGTTGGTGGAGACAGCAGCAACAGGCCTAGAAGAGGAAGATGTCTTAGCCTTGAGAGCATCCCTAGCATCCTTGGCCTTCTTTTTAGGACAATCAGAAATACGATGACCTTCCTCCTTACAATAGTGGCACTGGCCATTAAAATGTCGCAGTCTAGAAGAAGCAACAGTCGCAGCAGGAGTAGATGAACTAGATGAAGCAGTAGCCAAGATCATATCGGTAGAATGAACCCGACGAGTCTGTTGTCGTGTCTCCTCAGAAATGAGCTCCGCAAGAGCAACTTCAAGTGTAGGAAGAGGAGATCGATGCAACAAAGAAGCTCGAGTAGTCTCAAATTCATCCCGGATATGCATCATAAAGTATAGGAACTGACGGCGATCCCGATATGCCGCAAAAAGCCTAATTGACTGCTCATCTAAAAAAGCAGGGTCAGCATGAGAAAGCTGATCCCAAATGCCACTAACCTGAGCATGAAACTTGGCAATAGACTGTCCAGGTGCCTAATGCATATGAGAAAGCCTAGTTTCCAACTGAAACTCGAGAGCACCATCACTGCCACAGTTGTATCGTGTGGCCAAAATATCTCAAGCAAGTTTGGCATTACGAAACTTAGGAAGGAGACTCTGAATAGTAGGAACGGAGGTATTAATAAACCAGGAAAGAATCTTACAGTGAGTACTTTCCCATTCATCAAGAGCCTCATCAAACTCCTCATTGGATTGCGTGGCAGTTTTGGTAGGTTTTGGTTTTGTTCCAGTGACAAAACGCCATAATCGTCGACCAATCAAAAAAACTGACATTTGTTGAGCCCACGCATTGTAGTTAGAGCCATTCAAAATAATCTCTATAGGGCAAGCAACATCGGTGAAAGACGCCATTAAAAAATAATAATAATAAATGCAAGGACAATGGTGGAAAATTTGAAGCACAGGAAGGAGAGTAAGAACTCAGTAGATTTTTTTTTTTTTTTTTGTGTTTAGTAGTGGGTTTCTATTGGAGAGTAGGGGAAAAAAAATGGTGTCACTGTAAAGAGAGAAGGGGTGCTTCTCTAGTGACTTGTAGTGGAGCACAGACGGCCGTGTGGAGGGACCTCCAAAAGGTGCAGCAATGGAACCGATGTTGGTGCTACCAGAGGGACAAAGCCAATGAGACAACGCCGAGAAGCAAGGTCATCGGAGAATCAAGAAGGACCACAACCAAGACGACTGAGAACGGAAGACCACAACCACCACGAGTGCAGAGACGATGAATGGAGACGATGCCGGAGAAACAGAGACGACGCCGGAGAAGGAGACGACAAACCAAGATGCCACGAACAGAACACGACCACGACGAGTGCAGAGACGACACTGGAGAAGGAGACGCGAGACGGTGGAGAACAGAGACGACGCCTGGAGAACACCGAGAGGGAGCCACGAACATACCACGACGGTCTATTGCTGCAGGAGAGATGGTGGTTCGGGTGCTAGCTGTCACGGCTGGCCGAGGAGCTCAGGTGGCTGGAGACGGTGGCGGACTGCACGGGAGGCTACTGGTGCTGGCTTCACGAGACGGCGGCGGCGAAAAAAAAAAGTAAAGAACCCTAGTAGGCTCTGATACCATGATAGAAGAGAAACACACAATAAATCTTATTAACACTATACAAGGCTTTATACAAGGGTACAAGGGTAACTTAGGAAATATACAAAGATACAAGGGTAACTAACTTAGGAAGTATACTAACAACGCCCATGACGAAGGAGATTTAAAGACTTCATTTAAAATCACAAAGTTTATTCTTGATGGTTGATGTAGCCCTGCACACGACAAAGAGTTAAAGCATAAAGTATTAACGACTAGCATTGTCAATAGTTGTAGACGTCTTAGATATCTATCCAAGACACCTGCACCTTGATTTCTCCGTTCTGTCCCGAAATTTTTGTTGTGTATGTACCAGAAAGATGAACGGAGAATGCTGCAGTCCCATTTGCAATTTCATTATTAGTGCCAGTCTCCCTATTTCGACTAAAGAGTTCCGCCCGAACTATGAAGGAAGAGTCCAATGGCACAGCTACTGTAGATTTCAATAGATCCATGTTTTGTCCAGGTCTTACATTTAAATCCTCATCGTTGGACGTCTTCCAAAAGAGCATACTTTCATTTCTAAATTTGTTGCTACGAGCAGTAATCAATCCATAGACTTGGGCAGGATATTGCCCACCTCCATTCACGAGTGTAACCTCTATTCTGGCTTCCACTGCATTGCTTATCACTACATAGTTGACCGTCACCGAGCCATTCCTGCCGTCCACATCCTTGGACAAGGGCTGATCATACACATTGCTCGCCGTTGAGAAAACATTCCAGGAGATTTGCCCATAGGCGACTTCAGCACTGGAAGAAACTTTGTTGGCATCCATGAGATCCACATCGATGGCGAAACTATCATACGCCGAGATAGATCGAGGTGGGCCGGTCAACAAAATTGTATCGCCTGCATAGATTGATTCCGGCCGAACCCTTTTCCGATTGTAAATGTATTGACAAGTTAGCCCGTCGGTCACCGTGATGGTGCCGTAGAGGTAATTCTCTTCGCCAATGTTCTTCATGCGCACCCAGAACACCTCCACCAGCGGTTGTCCGTGAGTGTGGTAGCCATCGTCGCCAGCCTCGCGTCGGAACCTCCGGTGGGGCGGGTGAAATTTGAAGCTGCAGTCCTTTAAGATGCCGAGCGCGGCGATCGCTTGCTCGGCGGTTTGGATTCCGAAATTATTTTGCGGAATTCGAAAGTAGTGGTTGGGGTCGGCGTCGGCGTGTAGCAATCGCTCGGAGAGGTTCCCCCAGGCGTGGACGAGACGCTCAAACCCGACTGGGACCCGCGTAGACTCGGCGTGATGCGTTACGTTAAATTCCTTGATATCATTCATTCTTATTGATTCGCTGAGCATGATAATCACGGGTAGAAGCGACTGCGCCCTCTGTTGACGATTGGTGGTGTTAAGCCTCTCCACGGCGCGCAGAAGGTCTTTCCGGCCGATTCTTATGTCTGTCCAGCTCCAGTTAGCCGCATCGGGACGCATCAAGGCGGTGTAGCTGCCGCCGAATCCTAGACCGTTGGATCCGGCTATTAGCTGTTGAGGATTTCCATCGTCGTCGGCGAACTCGAGCCACCGTTGGTCGGTGCCCTGCTCCATGCGATACCCAACGAGGTAGAGGTTGTCGGCTCGCAGCCTGAATCTGACTGCGTAATCTCTGCTGGTTCGGAGTACGATGTCGAACCATCGAGGTGGGATGCGTTGTTCCAGCTGAAGCACGGGGTGGTTGTGGGAAAATCTCACGCCCAGTCGGCTGCGGATGTCATCGATGAGACGCCTGTAGGAAACCCAGTCCCTGCCGGAGGGGAACTGTGATAGGTCAAGCTCCACAGTGAACGCTGGATCCGCCGCCATTGATTTGCTGTTAATTAATTTGCTATATGCTATCTCCTCCTCTTAGTTGATAGAGGAAGCTACTGAAACTCGAACAGAGCTTTCACAACTATAAAGCTATTTATAGAGAGAGAGAAGCTTCTCAACTGCGTATTGGTTATCCCCCACGAGCTCCGAGGGGGAAAAAATATTTTAGGCGTGGACTTCGTGTGGACTGATAATATAAATTTACGCTACCAATATTGAAAATGCAGGAGGCAGGGAGGGATTTTTTTTTTTTATCAATTCTCATTTTCTTTTAGATAAACAGGAAGGTGTGAGATACCAACTCTTGAATGTCTTTTCTTGTTTAAGCACTTAAACTTTTAAAAAAAATTCTTCTAAAAATACCTCCTAAAGTTGAGAGTTACATTCATTCACGTATGTCACAACCTTCCTAGATAATTTTTTTTAATAAAATTTAGCCGACAGTTGGTTTCATATAAAACACCCATAATAGTGATGCTATTCGTCATATAGGAAGACTTTTCACGGGAAGCTGTGCAGGGCAATTGGCCCACCCATGTGTCATTTGATTTTTTAATAAAGCATCTTTTTTGGGCATAGAGCGTTCATAGAGAGAGAGAGAGAGTTAAAAGAGAGCAATTGGATTATAAGAGAGGGAGAGAGGGTTATAAGGGGGAGCAATTGGATTTGGTATGAAAAATAGTAGCTGGGGATAGCGTAAGAAAATTTTTAAAAATAGTCAATATAGACCTTTTCTGCAGCTCAATTGAATAAATAGTAATATAATGACCTTATCATTCACAAGCAATTGACCAATATAAGTTTAAATTTCATAATATAATGGCCTATAACTATGACTCGTGTTGTTGCTAAAAAGTAAAAAGTTTTCGTCAAAAACTAGTAATAAAATAAGTATCATTGCATCTGTAATGTCCTGTTTTTTTTTTTACTTCTTTGCCTTACGTGCGACCTCTAAACATCAAAAGGCAAGGTAAACAATAAAGTTAGACACATTAGTGTGAATCCTATGATGGACCATGAGGACTACCTTTTTGCATGCCTTTGAAAATCTTGAGGTGACATATGGTGATTTTTTGTCTTGTCTAGTTAGAACTATGCACCACTTAAAGGGCAAGTAATTGAATAAATTGGAAGAATTTAAATCTTGATTGGTTGAATTCAAAGGTAGCTACAATTTAGTCAACGCCGCTCATGAGATGGATGTATAGTAGATGTTACATATTTTCATCCCACGTAATTGTAATCTCGAACCCAATTTAATTATGCAGACCATGACTGCCTGTCTTTAAATATGTGTAGTTAGTAAAATAACTAGTACTAGTAAAATAAGTTAGTGGTGATTTCGTAAACATATATAATTTTACATATTTCTCATTCAAAAAAATTTACCTTCAATAAGAAAAGGCCTTCTAGAACATTGCGACAATATTATCAAAGTGATTAAGGTCTCATTTGAAACTTAAAAAATATAGGAAAAGAAAAGCAAATTATAAAGGAATACTCATTTTTATGTTTGGTTATCAAGAAAAATGAGTAAGAACATATAAATATACTAAATCTAAAAAAATATATTAATTTTAAACATTATTAATATTTATTTTTTAAAATTTTTAGTCACATTAAAACAAACTTTCATCTTCATAATCCTGATTTAAGAAATAAGATATAAAAGAACTCTTGATTTTTCCAGTGGTGGACTGGACCCACCACTGGGGTCTACTGGGCCGGCCCCTTAATCGGGGGTTGGCTACCCGGCCTCGTTTACGATCTCTGCTTCATTGCCCGATCTCACGAGCCGTTGCGGTCGTCGCCGGCGGAGCCGGCTGGGTGCGCTTAAGCCCACATGAGGAAATTCGCAGTCGGCCCAACGTATGGCCCATTGGGGCGACGGCTTTTGAATTATTGTTTGGATAAAGATTTTTTTTTTATAATTGTTAATTATCATTAATATGATTATCCTCATCTCCACTAGGGAGAGAGTGGCCCCAAATTGCAGTGCTGAGGCCTGTCTGATTCTATGAATGATTGAAGATTTTTTCCAAATTATTTTGTTCTTTGTGCAAGATTTTTTCCAAATTAGTTTGTAATACTTTAGGAAACATAATGTCGCCTCATGGAGCCGTCTGTTTGATAGTGTTCAGAAATAGACTCAAATGGAATCCAATCAAAAAATCAAATTGAGGCAATCTACTCAAGTGTTCATTTTGGTACGTACTACTTCGCAACATGCATTTATGAGTTGCATTGTAGATTGTTTGGAGTATCTTATAAAGTTATTATAGTATTTGATTCGCTATTATCATAAATACACTTGACATTTTTTATTTGGATTTAGGTATGATATGATATAAAATTATATTAAAATTTATTAATTCAAATTCAAATTCAAATTCAAATTAAAAGTCTGAAATTCATGCTCCCAAATGCAGCAACACTAGTTTTGAGGTCGTGTTTAGAATTTGAAAAATGTTGAAAAAAAAAAAATTAGTAAGGAATTCAAATTTTTATGTTCTATTATTAGCAAAAAAAAATTGAAATGAAAATAAAAAAATATACTAAACTCATGAGTAAAATTTTAATTTTACATATAATTAATATTTATTTGTTATTTTATTAAAATAAAATTTTATTAATAGTATATAATGCAGAAGAAAAATACAACAGAAAATAGGTTTCTCTATTCTCATAAATACAAAGAAGGGACGTATACAAATTTAATGAATTTAAAAATATCAAAACAGTAATATTCAAATCAAATATAAATATTTTTTTTTTTAAATTAAAATGGAAATTATTCCTTTCACTCAATCCTATGCTTGGTTTTAAATTAAGTGTTTGCCACTTGATCAAGTAATGATTGTAGGTGGGAATTATGGATTGGTAAATATCTCTGTAATATATATTCATTCATCTTGTAAGGGAAAAAGTGCGCAAAAATAAGCTTTTAGAATGCACCTCTCTTGATCAAGATTTCCGCAGATTAACCAACGTACTTCCTTTTGGGTTTCCGCAAACGGTTAATCAACTAAAGCTTACAGGAAAATTAACTAAAGCTCTAATATTCTTGGTTAAGTGATTGAATAATTTTGATTTCATTAATTGACTTGTGAATTTAAATTTCAGTGTTTTTAAGTGTGATTATCATTTATATATTTTGTTTTCTGGGTATTAAAATTAAAAGTTTAAAAATCATTAAAATTTAAAAGATTCTAATTCACCCCCCCCCCCCTTCTCTTGGGAAGCTATTCCTTATTTCAATTGGTATTAGAGCCTAGTTATAGAAATTCCTAACAAAAAACTATAAAAAGATCTAATGGCAAACATTGGAGTAGCACCCTTTGGTGAAAGACAGTCCTCAACCCGTCCACTAATCTTTTGTAGACACAACTATATTTTTTGGAAAAAGAGAATGGAAATATATCTCCAACACATGGATTGGAAATTTTGGGAAGTTGTTATGGATGGAAATCTTATCCCCACTAAGTTAGTTGATGGAAAACATATTCCAAAAGAAAAGAAAGACATGACCGACTTAGATTATAAAATGCTTCATATAAATGCAAGTGCTATAAATGCGTTATATTGTACATTAGATGCTAATGAGTTTAATCGAGTCATGGCTTGCAAAACAGCTAAGGAGATTTGGGATAAACTAGAAGTAACTTATGAAGGAACCGTTGATGTTAGAGACAGTAGGATAGACATGCTAACAAGTGAATACGAAGCATTCAAAATGAATTCTGATGAAACGATATCAAGCATGTACACCAGATTTACCCATATAATAAACTCTTTAAGTGCCTTAGGAAAAACCTATACTACATATGAAATGATAAGAAAAATTCTAAGAGGCCTACCACTATTTGGGAACCAAAGGCCACAGCTATTACGGAAGGTAGAAACCTTAAGACTACTTCTTTAGATGAACTTATAGGTTCACTTCTTACATATGAAATGGCTTTGAAAGAAAGGAATCATGAACCAAAGCATAAAAGATCCATAGCTCTAAAAGCATCCGGCCATAGCACTAGTGAAAAAGAAAGTGAAACAAGTGACTTAGATCAAGATGAATTGACATTCATTACTAAGAGACTAGGAAAATTCTATAGAAGAAATAAAAGGTTTCTTAAAAAGTTTAATAAAAAGAAAACTGAAAAATGAGATACAAGTAGGAAAGAAAATAAAGGTAAGAATGAACTGTCAATCTATTATCATTGCAAAAAGTCGGGGCATATTAAACCAGAGTGTCCATTATTCAAGAAAGATAAGAAGAAAAAGAAGGAAGTAATGAAAGTTACTTGGGACGACTCAAGCTCTAGCGAAACTAAAACCAAATCAAGTGAACAAGAGATTGCAAATATATGCTTCATGACAAACGATGAAGAGGTAAATTCTTATTACTCTTCAATAGAATCTCAAAATATGTCTTGTGATGAGTCATGTGATAGTTTGCCTTCTTATAAGGAATTACAAACTGAATTTTTTTCACTACATAAAAGATTTATAAAAGTGTCTAAAAGAAATATAATTTTGAAAGATCAGAATCAAGAACTAGTAAAGCAACTAGAATCTTTCAAAGTTATTGAAGAAGAAAGAAATACTTATATTAAGAAGCTGAAAGAAGAAATAAAACAAGAATTAGATAAAACTCATAAAAATGATTTGAATAAGAAAGATTTAGAAATAAATGAACTTAAAAAGATAGTTGAGGATAAAGAAAAGATTGTCTATAATTTTACTAAAGGTAAAGAAAACTTTGAAAAGATGATTGGACAGCAAAGGCTTCATGGAAACAAAGAAGAAATAGGCTACAATGGTAAAACAAATAAAAGGTATAAAAAGCTATACATGGGATATTTTGTTAAGGAAGCTAAGTTTTATGCTAGCACTTCATCAAATAACAAACATGAACACACCATTTGCTATATGTGCAAGACTAAAGGTCATGTGATGTTCAATTGCTCATTAAAGAAAAAATATGTTAAAGTTCAAGGAGAATGGAAAACATATAGTGGAACCAACAATAAAACAATGAAAATCAAAAGAATCTGGGTTCCAAAAACTAACATATAGTGTCCCTCATTATAGGTTTGCCTTAGGACAACAATGACAACGGACAAATGGTACTTGGACAATAGATGCTCAAGGCATATGACCGGTGACAAGACCAAGTTTATTACCTTAAAACAAAAGGATGGGGGATATCTCATCTTCGGCGACAATGCCAAAGGTAAAATTGTCAGTTTCGAAAAAATTGGTAAAGAATCTTCACTCACTATAGATAATGTACTATTAGTGGAAGGATTAAAACATAATCGTTTAAGTATTAGTCAATTAAGTGATAAAGGGTTCAAAGTAATTTTCATGAAAGAAAAATGTGTTATCCAAAATCCCAAAAATAAAGAAACCTTGTTTATGGCTCATAGAATAAATAATGTTTACTGTATAAATCTTGAGAAAATAGCAAATCAAAACATAACTTGTTTAACAACTATGAATGAAGTAAGTTGGTTATGGCATAGGAAACTAGGACATGCTAGCATAGACCTACTATCTAAATTATCTAAGAAAAATCTTGTAAAAGGATTACCAAATATTAAGTACATAAAAGACAAGGTGTGTGATGCATGTCAAAAGGGAAAACAAGTAAAAACAAGTTTTAAAAAGAAAAAATTCATATCCACCAAAAGACCCCTAAAACTCTTACACTTAGACCTATTTGGTCCAACTAGAACCTTAAACTTAGGTGAAAAACAATATGCTTTTGTAATAGTAGATGATTTTTCAAGATTTACTTGGGTAATCTTTTTAGCAAACAAAGATGAAGCTTGTAACCAATTAATAACCTTATGCAAGAAATTACAAAATGAGAAAGACTATAATGTAACAAGTTTTAGAAGTGACCAAGGAAGCGAGTTTAAAAATAAGGAAGTTGAAAATTTCTGTAATGAATATGGAATAACTCACAATTTTTCAGTAGCTAGAACTCCACAACAAAATGGAGTTGTTGAAAGGAAAAATAGAACTTTACAAGAAATGGCAAGAACAATGCTCAATGAAAATTGTCTACCTAAATATTTTTGGACAGAAGTTGTAAATAAAGCATGTTATATTGTAAATAGGGTATCAATAAGATCAAAAATAGATAAAACACCATATGAACTTTGGAAAGATAGAAAACCACATATATCCTACTTTCATGTATTCAGTTGTAAATGCTTTATATTTAATACTAAAGATGATCAAGGAAAATTTGATGCAAAGTCGGATGAAGGTATTTTCTTAGGATCTTCTACAAATAGTAAAGCTTATAGGATTTATAACAAAAGAAATTCTTTAATTATGGAATCAATTCATATAACTTTTGATGAATCAAATCATTATGACATTAAAGATATGAATGATGAAAAAGAAGTCACTTCACAAAAGGAAGAAGTTCCTGAAATAAAAGAAGAAAAGAATAATGATGCTCTAAATGAAAATTTTTCAAAGAATCTGAAACTTCCTAAAGAGCGGAAATATGACAAAAATCACCCAAAAGAACAAATTCTTGATGAAACATCAAAAGGAATAACCATTAGAACCTCACTAAAAAATATTTGCAATCATTATGCTTTCTTATCCCAAGATGAACCAAAAAATATTGAAGATGCTTTAAATGATGATTCTTGGATTATAGCTATGCAAGAGGAATTAAATCAATTCGAAAGAAGTCAAGTATGGGAACTAATATCAAAACCCAAAGATAAATCAATCATAGGAACTAAGTGGGTGTTTAGAAATAAGAAGGATGAAAATGGAGTTGTTGTAAGAAACAAAACTAGGCTAGTGGCACAAGGGTACAATCAAGAAAAAGGAATTGATTATGATGAAACTTTTGCACCTGTGGCAAGGATGGAAGCTATTAGGATGCTTTTAGCCTATGCAACCCACAAGGATTTTAAGTTATATCAAATGGATGTGAAGAGTGCATTTTTAAATGGCTATATAAATGAAGAAATATATGTCAAACAACCTTCAGGATTTGAAAATTCTAAAAATCCAAACCATGTATTCAAATTAACAAAAGCCCTTTATGGTTTAAAACAAACTCCAAGAGCTTGGTATGAGAGGTAAGTAAATTTTTACTTAAAAATGAATTTACAAGAGGAAAGGTCGATAGTACCTTATTCATTAAAACTAAAAACAAAGATATGCTATTACTTCAAATATATATGGATGATATTATATTTGGAGCTACAAATAAAGATCTATGTAAAGAATTTGCCACATGTATGCAAAAAGAGTTTGAGATGAGTATGATGGGAGAATTAAATTACTTTCTTGGATTACAAATCTAACAAGCAAAAAATGGAACTTTCATAAATCAAACTAAATACATTAAAGACATGTTAAAAAAGTTTGATATGGAAGAAAGTAAACCTATAAGAACTTTTATGAGTACTTCAACTAGTCTTGACAAAGATGAAAAAGGGAAACAAGTTGATACTAAACACTATCGAGGGATGATAGGGAGCTTACTTTATTTAACAGCAAGTAGGCCGGATATTATGTTTAGTGTATGTATGTGTGCAAGGTTTCAGTCAGCTCCTAAGGAATCACACCAAACAGCAGTCAAAAGAATTCTTAGGTATCTATTAGGCACACTTGAACTAGGATTATGGTATCCAAAGGATTCTGAATTAGAAATGATTAGTTATTCAGATGCAGACTTTGCTGGATGTAAAATAAATAGAAAAATAACAAGTGGAACGTGTCATTTTCTAGGACACTCTTTAGTTTCATGGTCTTCAAGGAAACAAAAGTCTGTAGCATTATCCACAGTAGAAGCAGAATACATTACTGTAGGAAGTTGTTGTGCACAAACATTGTATATGAAACAACAATTAAAAAATTTTCAAATACAATATCAAACTATTCCCATCAATCCATTGAATGCCTTGTTCTCGTCGATGAGTGTCCTTCTTGGTCTTGTCGACGAATCCCCTGTTCTCATCGACAAGAAGTTTTGGGTTGTGAGCAGTTTTTTTGAATTTTGAATTTGAACGTTGGGGTGGTTGGGTAATCATAAGGAAACCTTTGAAACACTGTTATATATGTCATTTTGGGCATGTATTGAGTAAGAGTGATCATTTTTAGAAGTGTATTGTGTACTTTGAGATTTCCATAGTGAAATTTGTGTGCCATTACTTCCGTGGATGTAGGCTTTGCTGAACCATGTAAATCTTATTATTGTTCTTGTTGTTTATTATTTTCTGGTTGTGTTGCATTTACTTGTTGTATTAATTCTATTGTGCTTCATATTTATCCTATCCATATCACAATAAATTGGTATCAGAGCGATTGTTGTTATGGCATCGGGATCGTCTTCTACAAGATTTGACATCATCAAATTTGATGAAACTAGGAACCTTGGTTTATGGCAGAGGATAGTGAAAGAAATTCTTGTACAACGAGGAATGGGAAAGGCATTACTTGGTATTCAACCAGATGGAATGGATGAGACAGCATAGGGAGAATTGAAAGCAAAGGTCACTTCTATAATACGTTTATGTGTTGGCCGACGAAGTACTCTATCGAGTGCTGGAGGAGGATTCTACAGAGGCTGGAAAAAGTTAGAGAGCTAGTACATGTCCAAATCTCTCAATAATAAATTTTTTCTTAAGCAACGTTTGTATTGACTTAAGATGGTTAAAGGATCAAACTTAGATCAACACATTAATGCTTTTAATCAAATTACTAGTGATTTGATGAGAGTTGATGTTAAGTATGATGAGGATGACAAAGCTTTAATGTTGTTAAACTCTTTGCCCTCGACTCATACCTATAAAAATCTTGTGACCACTCTTACGTGGGGAAAAGAAACTCTTGATCTTGAAGAGGTAACAAGTGCTTTGCTAAATTTTAATCAAAGATTGAAGATACGTTATGAAGGATAAGGACTTATGGTAAAGGGTAATAACAAGCGAGGCAAAGGAAAATCCAAACATAGATCAAGTTAGAAATCCCGAAATCAATCCAAAAAGAAGAAAGAAACCGATGTTATAAATGTGGTAAAAAGGGGCATGTGAAACTAGAGTGTCTGTATTGGAAAAAGGGAAATTTTGAGAAACATGAAGGTACTTCAAAATCTGCGAATGTTGTTCAAGAAGGAGATTCAGCATGTAGTGATAGTGATATTCTATCAGTTTCAGTAGGGTCGGAAAATTTAACAAACTCTTGGATACTTAACTTGGCATGTTCTTATCACATGACTCCGAACAAGGAGTGGTTCAGCACTTACAGGTTAGTGAATTCTAGATTAGTTCTTATGGGTAATGATGCTTCTTGCAAGATCATTGGTAAAGGAAATGTAAAGATAAAAATGTTTGATGATGCTGTAAGAATGTTGTGTAATGTAAGACATATACCAGAGTTAAGAAAGAGTTTGATATCACTCGATACTTTGGATTGTAATGGCTTTAGTTACAAGTCCAAAGGTGGAGTTCTGATGGTTCAGAAAGGTAATCTGATTGTAATGAATGGGTAGAAACTAGATGGGAATATCTACACATTATAGGGAACTACCATTGTAGGTGGATCTGTAGCCGTAGATGCTAAATTAGATGAGACCATCTTGTGGCATATGGGCCTTGGGCATATGGGGGAAAACGACATGAAGGAACTACATAAGAGGAAACTTTTGAAGGGTTTGAAATCATCTCAACTAGAATTTTGCAAGATTTGTGTAGGGATACAAACCTAAAAAATAAAATAAAAATTTAAAAAAAAAAAAAGGAAAATAAATAAAGGAAAGGAAAAATAAGAAAAAGGAAGGAAAAGGGTTTGGTTATGACCAAACCATCGACGGTTTGGTAGGACTCAGAAAAACTGTTGACGATTTTCCTATATGGCAAACTACTGAAAGCATATAAGGGCATTTTTGGGTTTGGCACAGGCCAAACCGTCAACAGTTTCATGGAAACCTTCAACGATTTCGTGCGGGGCAGCAACTCTATAAATAGAAATTGGGTTTTTTTTTTAAAAAAAAAATTCCTTTCTCTCTCTCTCTCTCTCTCAAAAACCTAGGGCTTCGGGATTTGGTCTTCTCTCAGGTTTCTCTCACTCTCTTAATCCTAATCAGAGTTCGTGCTTGCTCTCTGATCGTGTCTCTCTTCTCTCGAATTTTCGATCTCCGTTATCGCTAAGTTTCAAAAAGCTAAGGTTTTGCTTTCTCACTCGTTTTGGGCCGTTTTCGAAAAACCATGTAAGGGGAATAAATTATACCAGCTTTTATTAAGTTTGAACCGGTTAAATTTGAGTATATAAGTCTTTGTATATATGTATAATTTTCTGAATGGATTAGGCATTTGAAAACGATGGTTTTTTATTATAATTCATCTTTGGGGAAAAACCAATGTGAGTAGGGTATATTATTTATTAATAGTATATAATAGTATGGTTGACACTCAAACCATGTGGCATAAGAATAACTCTTCATAATAAACTGGTTATGAGTCACTATGATATCTAAGCTTGTGTATTTGGGTGATTATGTGGTTATTCGTGTAATTCACAATATAACGTTAGCAGACTATGAAGAGGTCGTTATATTGTCCATGATAGAAATCGCAATATAACATTGGTAGGATTTGAGGAGGTCGTTATATTGTCATTTATATAGATGGGGTAAAACATGGCAGGGCAGGAGGTCGTTTTACTAGTTTATTACGAATAGGTCAATGTGAAAGTGTACATGTCAGAAGTAAAGTATGTGCTGAGAACGATAGGGAGGGATGTTCAGTACGTAGAGGGAGCGATGGGGAGGGATGCCCAAAGAACCACCGAAAGTGAAATGCTGAAGTGAAGTATTTGTGTATTGTTTACTGTGGGCGTGAGTACGCGCATTTGAATTGAATGTGATGTGAATATTGATGTGTTCTGATATGATGTCTGATATGTGTATACATGGAACTCTGGGGTGTGAGTGATGTTGAATGTGTGTGAGTACATGTATGTGAATTAAATTGCATGAATGTTTATGGCGAAGTAAAGCACACCACCCAAAGGCTTACTAAGTAAGGTGAGTGCCTTGATAAGTATCAATTGTAGCCACACCCAAATTAAAAAGGGCAAAGTTACAAATAGTATCAGAGCAAAGGGGCGTTACATGTATGGACGTGTAATTTCCCCAATCCTCGAGAACTATCACTTATGAATTTTTATGTATGTGTGAGTACAGTCTGCATGTTTCTTCACAGTTGTTATTGATTAACAAATGGTTATATTTTGTATACACTAAAACTCATCTGCCACACACTGTTATAATTTATTCTGCCTTATTGAGAAGTGTCTCACCCTAGAAAATTATTAACTTTTCAGATTCTTTAGGTGATCAAGCTTAGCAAGCTCCAAGGCAGGGTTTAGTTTTTCGTAATTGTGAGTGGTTGTAAGATATGAAATATTTAAAAGTTAGGTTTAAATTCCTGGTTATGTAATATAAATTGAATGGATACATTTGTTGGGATGTATAGTATGGAACTCTAGTATTTTAATTGAGAATTTTTAATTATTTTTCTACGTGAATGGTATTTATGATATCAAAGATAGGTGAATGGAACATACCCCGTGCCCCATTTGGCGGGTTTGGGGCATTACATTTTGTGTTCTTGGAAAACAGAATAGGGCAAAG
Organism: Malania oleifera; assembly: GCF_029873635.1. Classification (NCBI taxonomy): domain Eukaryota; kingdom Viridiplantae; phylum Streptophyta; class Magnoliopsida; order Santalales; family Ximeniaceae; genus Malania; species Malania oleifera. The sequence continues at coordinate 112,496,045 of NC_080419.1, read as the reverse complement.
TTCAAATCACCTATGAACAAGACAAAGGATATTGTTAGCTTTGGTGCAATCCCAAGAGGGCGGTGAATTGGAGATTTAAAAATTTTCCTCCTAGGTTAAACTGATCTAACAACAGTATAATGCAACCTAGGAGCAGTCCAAATATATATGAAATTGTAGATATGATATATTAAATAATTTTTAGTACATGGACCACAATTTTAGTATTTCTCAACCAGATACAATTTAGTGTCAATCAAATATGCAATATATTCAGCATGGAAATTAAATCAAGAACAAAGCAGAATATAGTTTAGGAAATGTAAAAGTGACACCAAATATGATATCGGGGTTCGGCCAATCCAGCCTACATCCCCACCTTGACTCGCCAGTACAAGGATTACACTATTAGCTCATTTAACGGGTGGAGTGGCACTTAAACAACCAGCTCAATTAGCACAGGCAGACCTCAACCTTTACATACAATCTTTACCTAACTAGATTATCGCCCCCTGATTACGCGCCGAAACTGCGCAATTAGGCATCTTAAACCGGGCTTTACGATTTATATTTTTAATTAAATATCCAAAATTGTCCAATATTTTAATAAAGTGCCAAAATTATCATTCTTGAACTTTATTGCACTATTTATGAAGTTTTGGTAATTTTTTTGTCGCAGGAAAAATCTTGGAAACCAAAACCGACACCTGTTCGTATTTTGTGCATAACTTTTTCGTCCGAGCTCCGATCGAGAAGATTCAAATTTTTGGAGAAAGAGGAAAGGATTATCTACAACTTTTATGTTTTGCGAGAAACCAGCTCTAGAAGAGTCAAATTTGCGATGAACAGAGAACAACAAAAAAATAAAAAAATATATATAATAATTGGGTTATTGACGTGACCCGGCCATGCATGGCCGGGTCAAGTTGTTCCACGCCGGGTCCTAGGGCACCGCCCCCTATCCTTTAAATTCTTTTTTGTTTTTTCCATGCGCACTAGGCTACTCCCATCCTCTTCCTCTATTTTTCTTTTTTCTCTGCCTGTTCCTCCTCTCAACTTTCTTTCTCTCGCTATTCTTCCTCATTCTCTCCTTGGTTTTAAATTTCTTTCCCTATCTTCCCCTGCTCTTCCTTCTTCCCTAGTTCCTCCTCTTTCCCTTTTACTTTCTCCTTGCTTCTTCCCTGTACTCCCCCTCTCTATTTTAAACTCCGTTCAGAGCAGTTCCCGAACACAACACAGCAAACCAAGCCAGCCACCCTTCCCCTTGCTGTCCGAAGCAGACACTCCACACCCACCCGAGCAGGAACAGCAGTCCCGAGCCCTCTTTCAGCTTGTGGCAATTCCCTCCAACAACCAAGCCCAGCCACTACAGCCCATCTCTGCATCTCCGAGCACCACATCACCGGCAATCATCCTGCCATACCAGCAACCTGTGAGCAGCACCTTCGGCCAGCAACTCCACACACTAGACACAGCACTGCCTCGGTCAACCAGCAGCCGGCAACACCAGCAACCCCCTATTCCGGCCAGTCTCCAGCAGCTTGCCATGGCTCTCTCTCTCTCCTTTTCTTTTCTCTTCTTTTCTGTTTTTTTTTTTAGTTGCAATGAATGATGTGTCTTTTTATTTGTTTAAGTTTATTTGGAATTTGGGATTTGAGTATGTGTTAAGGGACTTTAATTTTTTTATTGAAGTTTAATTTTTTTTATTTACTCTTATTGTTCTTAATTACAGTTAGTATTAGGCCTAAAGCATTTAAATTAGTCCTGTTTTATTTATCTTCGCTTAATTTAAATTTTGATTTTGTTTCTTAAAAAAAATAAATAAATAAATAAAATAAAATAAAATGCGAAAAGAAAAAAAAGAGGAAGTGTTTTGTTTTTAACGAAATTAGAATAGTCATCTTTCCAAGATTTATTTTTGTTCCTAAAGCTCGGTTAGTTAGGGTCCATTTTATTAAACTTCATATTTTTATCGTGCTCCGTTATTGTTTGAGTGTTAAATTCTCGTTGAGTCCGTGTTTGTGTTTAAATTGTGATTCTTGATTTAATTCCGTAATTTTGTTAAAGGTTCAGTTTTTAGTGTGTGCTTTGAATATGATTAAGTTTCCATTGGGTATTTTTAATTCCATGTTCTAGGTTACCATCTTTAATTAATATGTGTTTCGATGTTTCCTTGAGTAGATTAGGGTTTCCATTAGTGTTCTTTAATTCAATGCATGTTAGTTTTAGGACTTTAAATTACGTGTCATTTAATTTGTCAGAAGTAAAATTGAACACCTCTGAAAAACCCCGAATCTGAACTGAGTTCAATACATTTTTATTTTCGATTGATCGAACGAAAAATTTGAAATTAAAACGCATTCCCTGAGGAGACGATCTAGCCCTTGGGCTTAATATTACACAACAGAACTCCTATACTTGGGATAGCTTACGAGCTGCTCATTTTTCGAGTGAGTCACCCCTTTAGGCCACACGTGGAATACAACAGTATTTCACAATATAAACTGAGTACAGTGATTATGGTTCTCAATCAAATAGATATGTACCAAAAGTAATCAATCAACCACACATCAACAGTATAAGAAATTGTAACCTCTGTGATGTGATTTTGTGCAAGCAACACTCAACAAGATATAATCACAAATATGCTCAAAAGTGTTCTAACAAGCTATTTCTTTGAAACTAGATATATCATATCTCAATACTAGATTAGGGTTTCAAAGATGTTGCAAACAATATTCAAATCAACTCAAAAATATTTTCCTCAAATGAAATAGGCACAAGAGTTGTTTGAAAAATAATATAGCTTGTAAAGTATTTTCACACCAAAAATATAGCTATAGGAATTTTGCAATGACAATGCAAAGATCCTCAAGCTAATGAATTTTTCCCAACACTAGATTTATCAAATAAAATATTTGGAATAACTCTTTGCTTAACTTTCAAAAATCAACAAACAATCAAGCACAATGTTGAGAGTGTTAAGCAATCAATGATATAGCTATAGCGCACTAAGAACTCTCACAAAGTTAGGATGAATCAAAAGAATGGATGTATGAGAGTATTTTGAGTAGTATGGGCTAAAACGAGCTTTAGAGTTTGAGAGGATTTTTACACTAATGATTTTCTTAATCTCTTGCTAAGTTGCGCAAATGAGGCCCTATATATAGAAGTTGCCCAAATTATGACCGTGAGGACTCATAGGGCATTATTAGAATTATTTAAAAGCCAATTAGAAAAATTAACCACGTTTAAATAATTTTAACCTTCATAAAAAAAAAAAAAAAAAACAACCCGAGAGTTTTCGGGTGGCTGAACCTTGGTTTGGTCGCCCAAATAGACTTAGTTCAAAAAGCCACTTTTGATGATTTGGGTGCTCGGGTGTATGTTTGGTTTGTTGAATTGAGGCAATTTCATTATGTCCACGTTTCGGTCGCCTAGTCTCTCATTCTGTGGACCGAACTCAAGTGTTCAGTCACTCAGGGCCATTTTGAACGTAAAGTTCGGTTGGCTGAGTTGGTGAGAATGGTCACCTCAGCGGTTCGGTCGCTCGTAGATGGTGTGGTCATATTTAGTTCAGTCGCCTGAAACCAAGTCAACATGTTGATCGGTCCACGGTTCGGGCGCTTGAGGTGTTTTGAACACACGAGTTCGGTCGCCCAACCTCACACAATTTTGCCTATTTATGTCCATTTTTCCCTTCAATTAATTCCCCTAATATTATAAGTGACTATAGGGACTATTTTGTGCATTTGTGTTGGGACCTAAGGTCTTTCTAGGAACATTTTAAAATGGTCCCAAAAATCCGACATTGGTCAACCGTGATCCTTAAGGTCTTTCTAAGGTCTTGAACTTATAATTACATACATGCATGACATACAGAGATTATTACAAACATTTTCCCATATTTACTATTACAGACCAATTAAAAATGAATGCAAATACAATAGAAAAATAGGTCTTCATTCTTTCAATTCTTTAGATGCCATAAATAAAGCTTGATCTTCATAGTCTATATGGCTTGCTTAAGTTCCTACCAACAGTGCATGCTAAGGATAAACCTGTTCAAGAAGCTTAGTGCACAGGTGAGAAACATTGGTTTTGTCATAATCAAAACGGGATTAGACTCATAAAGTCAACAGATATTCTTGATCATATGCATTCATATGTTTGGGGTCCAGCTAGAGTTGCATCAAAGGGTGGACATGTTTATTATGTGAGTGTCATTGATGATTACTCACGGAAGGTCTGGGTATACTTCATACGTCACAAATCAAATACGTTTGCCATGTTTAAGATTTTGAAGGCTGAAGCGGAAAACTTGATAAGGAGGAGAATCAAATACTTAAGGTCAGATAATGGGATCGAGTAAGCTGATTCTTGGTTTATGGAGTTTTGTGCAGAGCAGGACATCAAGAAACACTTTACAGTTTACCGGACACCTTAGTAAAATGTTGTGGCAGAACGGATGAATCGGACTCTTTCTGAAAGGGCTCGGTGTCTCATATTAAATACAAGACTACCAAAGAACTTATGGCTGAGGCAGTGAGTATGGCTTGTTTTCTGATAAACTGATCACCAAGGGCATCACTAGAGGGTAGAGTGGCAGAAGAAGTTTGGACAGGAAATGCAATAGACTACTCCAGATTGAAGGTATTCAGGTGTCCAGCCTATGTTCACGTATCTAGTGAGAAAAGGTCTAAGCTTGACCCAACGTCTCATCGTTGCATTTTTTTATTTATTATTTTTTATTTTTTATATCCACAGGGTGTGAAATGGTACAAGCTATGGGACCCAGTGGCAAACAAGATGGTGGTCAGTAGGGATGTAGTTTTTTTACGAAAAGGTTATGGTAAAGCATACTCAATAGTGTGATGAACAAAAATAGGAGTCAAAAAGCTGGGGCAGTGATGAATATGTTGTGCATGTGGAGTTGGAAGCTCAGGGCAATGGAAATGATCATAGTCCTATGGTTGCAGGGAGTTTTAGCTCGGAAAACCAGCAAACCGGCGATATTCCTATACAAAAATCTAGACGCACTATTAGACCTCCACCAAGGTATGGATTTGAAGAGTTAGTATCTTATACTTTCCTTACTAGTTGCAACGATCCAGCTACATTTCAAGAGGAAGTGCATGGGCAGGAGAAAGGTGGGTGGATGGGTGTGATGATTGAGGAGATGGAACCACTACATAAGAACCAAACTTGGGATTTGGTAGAACTTCCAGATGGGAAGAGACCAATAGGTTGCAAATGGGTATATAGGAAGAAGGAGGCAATTTCATAAATGGAAGGAGAGAAATTCAAAGCACAGTTTGTGGCAAAAGGATACTTATAGAAGAAGGGGATAGATTATGATGAGATCTTTTCTCCAAAAGTCCGACATACTTCTATAAGAATTGTGTCTGGGTTGGTAGCCCATTATGATCTTCATTTGGAATAAATGGGTGTGAACACGGTGTTTCTTCCGGTGACTTGGAGGAACAAATCTACATAATACAACTGGAGGGATTCATTGAATCGGGAAAAGAAAAATTAGTTTGTAGATTGAAGAAATCTCTTTATGGGCTGAAACAGTGTCAAAGGCAGTGGTATAAATGGTTTGATTCTTACATGATCAAGATTGGCTACAAAAGGTGTGAGTATGACTACTGCGTATATGTGAACAAGCTTGAAGATGGTTTTCTTATTTTCTTGTTATTGTACATCGATGACATGTTGATATCTACAAAATATTTAACTGAGGTGAATTAATTAAAGGACCTCTTGTATAAGGAATTTGACATGAAGGATCTTGGCTCGGCCAAGAAAATACTTGGGATGGAGATTCGTCGTGACAGAACTGCAGGGAGATTATGTGTAATGACCCAAAGAATAATGGTATTTAACTAATAAAGAGGGAGGAAAATGGAGTCAATAACAAAATGAGGCAGTTGACTTTGTCGATGACGTTGCACTTTGGGATGTAATGACCCAAGAGAATTTATCAAGTCCTCGTCGATGAACACAGGGGATTCATCAACGAGGGTACAAGAGGGCTTTGTCAACGAAGACAAGTTTCGTCGATGAGAAGTTACCGAGAAAGGATTTTTGGAAGTCTGAAATTCGTCGACGAGGGTGCAAGTTCATCGACGAACTTTCTACAGGACTCATCGACGAGGTAATGTGTCTCGTCGACGAATCCGATTTTATAAATAGCTGAAACTTGGATTTTTACGCAGAAAATTCACAAAAACTCTTTTTTTCTCCTCTCTCTCTATGGTCTCTCCCGCTTCTCTCTTCTATTCCAGCCCCGTTAGTCATCAGATCGACGATCTGAGGCTATCACGACGCTCCTGGGGAAGTTCTCTTCAAGTCTGCCGAAGCGGATCATCGGTGGGACGAAGTTGGATTTCATGCCAGATTCAGGGTAAGGTCTTTTTGTTAAAATTTGACTTTAAAGCAGTTGTGGGAAATGTTGTTGACATAGAAATAGTAATATTTTGTTCTGGGATATATGGTTTTCAGGGTATTGAGTGGAGAACCCTACAGGTGTAAGACCCGTCATAGTAGGGGGATTTTAGCAAGAATCAAGTAAGGGAAATATGCTATGGTAGGCAGCTTTAGAATGATTTCCAGTATGAAATATATATTTTTACCAGGTTATTATTCACAGCAGAACTTTATGCAGTATTAATTATGAATAATATGTTTTAAATTATTGTGTGGCTTGAGAATATAGATATAGTATAGAAACGTGCTTTACATTATTTTTCAAAGTTACATTTTACAGAATATACAGACAATGGATATGTTTTACAGTAATTAAAGAATACCATGATTATACAGTTTACAGTACCATGACATACAGTTTTACAGTTCATTTCAGAAATAAAGTTGATACAGATATAGTTTATCATAGCGTCATGGTTAATATAGTTATTACAGAATCATAGTAGAACAGATAGTTGTATATAAGAATGTATTATATAGTATCAGACCCTAATAGACCATTACAGATACAATTTACAGAGCACGGTACCATTGTTATATACAGAATAGAGTGCAACCACCTATTTAGATAAAACGTGGTAAGTAGGTCGATCAAATGCCCACGTGTGGACAGGCTCCCCATTAGATATGGGTTGAAGAGGGCTAATCAGACTGATGGAGTATAGTGGTCTATCCTGGTCGGCTAGCCAGGATAAATCTCGCCTACGGCCGCACAACCCTATCATGAGGTGTTAAATCATGACATACAGTTATCCATCTAGGGAAATTTTCAGTTATTATTATGTATGTACAGTTTCACAGAAACTGGGAATATATGTATATATGTATATATGTATTAAAAGTATTATGTATAGAAACCTAAAAATACAGATATGTTAAGCAACATAGGAAAGGTGGTGGATATATTATTTGTACTATATCTACAGATTCAGTTATACATGATTATATACAAACAGATCTTCATAGTATTGTAACTCATTTGCCACACACTAGCAATAGCATATTTTGTCTCACTGAGCATCATCTCATCCCATTACCTTAACATTTTTTAGGTGATCCAGGTAGGTGACTAGATCAGGCGAGCAGATAAAGGGGCTTCAATACTGGCCTGTCAGCAGAGTGAGTATTTTTGGGAGTATTTATGTATAGCCCTAGCCCAGTTGAGGGTATTTTGGGAAACAGTCATATATGCATATTTTGGGGAACATTTTAGCACTCTGGTATTGTATATTTTCTTGATTGTGTTTATATGAATTTCGCTTCTTGCTACTTAGGTTGATGGTTTGGTTTAATCTTGTAGGTATCAGAGCATTATAAATTTTACAGTATAAAAAAAAATCAGAACTAGAAAATAAATAGCAGGTCATTACATTATGGCTATCTCATAGTGGTTATATGCATAAGGTGTTAGAGAGGTTTAGCATGACTGATACAAGACCGATGAGTACACCTCTAGCGAATCATTTTAATTTGTCTATTGCAGATTGCTCAAGTATAGATGAGGAAATCCGGGACATGTCAAAGGTCCACTATGCTAGTGCTGTGGGGAGTTTAATATATGTCATGGTGTGTACGAGACCAAATTTGGCTCATGCGGTGAGTGTGGTAAGTAAGTTTCTCTCTAATCCAAGAAGGCAGCATTGGGAAGTCGTCAAATGGATACTCAAATACTTACAGGGTACATCGGGATATGACATCATGTTCAGCAAGTAACAAGGTTGTCCTTCAGTTATGGGGTTCGTAGATGCTGATTATGCTAAAGATATAGATGACAGAAGGTCTACAACGGGATATGTATTTACCCTTGTAGGAGGACTGGTATGTTGGAGATCCATGGTACAGTCTATGGTAGCGTTATCACGAATGAGGCGAAATATATGGCAATTGCTGAAACTGCAAAAGAAGCCTTATGGCTTACCGATTTGGTCAAAGAGTTGAGATTACAGCAAGATGGAGTGGTGCTACATTGTGATAGTCAGAATGTTATTTACTTGGCAAAGAATCAGATATACCATGCTAGAACCAAGCACATTGATATGAGGTTTCACAAGGCTCAGGAATTGATTGCTTCGGGTGAGCTTGTATTGGAGAAAGTTCACAAGCCTGAAAATGCAGTGGATATTCTGACTAAATCAGTTACTTCTTAGAAGTTCAATCATTGCTTGGACTTACTCCATGTCTCCAATTGATAAAAGGGAGACAAACCCAACCAAGCGATTCAAGTTCAAGGTGGAGCAGTTAGATATATTCTTCGGGATTCTCCTAAAGGGTGTATAATTGCCAAGGTGGAGATTGTTATACTTGTGTGTAGCTCTTATACTTAGTGGGATTCACAAACAAAGGAGGAAAAACATAAGTTTTGAAGTATTCCTAAGTGGCAGCAGAAAACTCATCAACGAGTGTCATGTACTCGTTGACGATGAGATCTAGAGAGCAAGAAAAACTCAGAGATCCTGAGATACTGAGAGCAAAAAATAGGCTCGTCGATGAATGTCATGTTCTCGTCCATGAGTGTACTTCTTGGTCTCGTTGACAAATCTTCTATTCTCATCGACAAGAAGTTCTGAGCTAGCAAACAGTTTTTTTTTTTTAATTTTGAATTTGAACGTTGGGATGGTTGGGTAATCGAAGGGAAGCCTCTGAAACATTGTTATATATGTCCTTCTGGGCATGTATAGAATGAGAGTGATCATTTTGAGAAGTGTATTGTGTACTTTGAGATTTCCATAGTCAAATTTGTTTGTCATTGCTCCGTAGATGTAGGCTTTGCCGAACTATGTAAATCTTGTTGTTGTTCTTGTTGTTTGTCCTTTTCTGGTTGTGTTGCATTTACTTGTTGTATTAATTCCAATATGCTTCGTATTTATCCTATCCCTATCGCAACAGTGTTGTACTCATGTATCCTACTTTTTGTCTGATTCAAGATATTCTTACCAAGGAGATCATTAGGCATAGGACTGAGAGAGGGGGGTTGTATTATGTGGAGGATTTAGTATGGGCCATGGACATCATATGCATCCTCCAATTGATAAACAAGAGCAACAACTTTGGCTTTGGCATCGTCGGTTAGGATATTTGTCTTTTGTTTATATGAAACATTTATTTCCTTGCTTATTTTCCAATATGTCAAAATTGGACTTCAAATGTGACACTTGTATTCTAGCTAAGAGTCATAGAACTACATACTCTTTGCATATGAATAAAAGTGATGTTCCTTTTTCTTTAATTCACTCTAATGTATGGGTAGGGGTGGCAAAACGGGCGGGCAGGCCAGATCTGGGCGGGTCACCAACAGGCCGAGTCATAAATGGGTCGGGTCATAAACGGGTTGATGTTAAACGGGTCACACACATGCCAACCCTAACCCGCCTGTCTAATAAACTGGCGGGTAACGGGTCACCCGTTTCAAAACTATAATTTATTTATTTTAAAATTTTTCAAAAAATTCCATATAAAATGACTTTTAAAAAAAAAATACTGCGTTATATTTATTAATGCAGGACTATGGAGGCCAGAGGGACAGTGGAGGCTGGAGGTGTGGCTTGATCCGGGACCGTGAGTGGATCGTTCGCAGCACCAGGACCGCAGCAAGTAGCAACGCACCAAAGGAGAGCCGGAGAGAACAGAATTGAGAGAGTGAGAGTTGAGAGGAGAGTCGTGGGCAGCAGCGTAGCAGCGCACCAGAGATCCAGAGGAGAGGAGAGGATTGAGAGGGTGAGAGTTGAGAGGAGATCCGAAGAGGAGAGAATTGAGAGAGTGAGAGCTGAGAGGAGAGCCGTGAGCCAAAACGTAGCAGCGCACCAGAGGTCCAGAGGAGACAAGAGGATTGAGAGGGTGAGGGCTGAGAGCCTGAGAGGAGAACCGCGGCTGGGGACGCGAGTTAGGGACTTAGTCACTTAGGATTTTTTTATGTGGCTGTGTGGGTGGAGAGTCGAGACTCGAGACTATGGAATGCCGAGAGTCGTCTGAAGAGTGAAGAGCGAAGGCTGAACAACCTGAACTGAATATATATATATATATATATAAAGGATCCAAATTAACGAGTCACCCAGCGGGTGACCCGCCCGAACCCATTAAACCAGTTTATAAACGGGTCAACCTGTGACCCGCCTAATTATTAAATGGATTGACTTCTTTAAACTCAAACCCGTGTTAAATGGGTGGGTTCGGATAACCCGACGGGTCATGACCTGTTTCGCCAGGCCTATGTATGGGGTCCTTCCCTGGTTTTAACTATGTCTGTTTTCTGCTGGTTTGTGATATTTGTTGATGATTGTACTCGTATGACTTGGCTTTATTTGCTGAAACATAAAGATGAAGTACTGATTGTCTTTCAGCCTTTTCATACAATGGTTCAAACCCAATTCTCAACGAAGGTTTATATTTTTCGCTATGATAATGATGGTGAATATGTAAACCACCAGTTTCGTGCTTATTTCCACCATCATGGTCTTATTCATGAGACCTTATGCCTGCAAAATCCTCAGCAAAATGGTGTGGCTGAGAGAAAAAATCGATATATCCTTGAAATGGCTTGGGCTCTATTTCTTGGAGCTTATGTACCAAACAGCCATTGGGCCGATGTTGTTGCCATAGTCGTGCATCTCCTCAATCAGATACCCTCCAAGGTTTTTGAATTTTAAAGACTCCACTTCAAACTCTTTCGACTTATGTTTCCTTACCTATAATGCTACTAATTCCTCCCTGGAGTTTTGGATGTGTCGCATTTGTCCACCTTCATAAGAACCAGTGCACAAAGCTTGATCCTTGTGCCATAAGATGTCTCTTCTTGGAGTATTCCATGCATCAAATTGTCCAAGACCACAAAATTGGAGTCTATCCGGACCAAATGCCAAAAAACAAAGAGAGATACCAGAGCTTGGTTGCGAAGCTTATTTATCTCTCACATACTTGCCATAATATTGTTTATGCGATAAGCGTAGTTATTCCATTCATGCATTGTCCAAGCAAGGATCACTTGGATGCGGTGATCAAAATTCTTCATTACTTAAAGTCCTCTCCAGGAAAAGGGTTTATGTTCTTAAAAAATAATCACCTAAAAGTTTATGGATATATAGATGCAGATTGGGCAGGGAATATATCAAACAGAAAATCTACCTTCGGATACTTCATGTTTGTTGGTGTAAACCTTGGCACATGGAGAAGTAAAAAGCAGAACGTGGTGGCTTTATCAAGTGCTGAAGCTGACTTCCATGGGATGGCTAAGGATATTTGTGAGCTTCTCTAGCTTAAAATACTGTTGAGAAAAATTGGCTTTGCCCCAATTAAGCTATGAGATGGACCTATTATATGATAACAAAGCCGCCATTGATATTTCACACAATCCAGTCCAACATGACCAAACCAAACATATAGAGGTGGATCAACATTTTATCAAGAAAAATCTTGAGACTAAGATAATTCGATTTCCTTTTATTAAGTATGAAGATCAACTGGCAGATATCTTTACGAAAGTTGTATGCAATAAGATTTTTTACAGCTCACTTGACATGTTGGGCATCAAAGACCTGTATACACCAACTTGAGGGGGAGTGTTGGCATGAGTTGTCATTAGAGAGATTATGGGGTTATTTCAAATTGTAATCAGAATTGATAGTTGTAAATCCGTTGATATAAGGGTCAATCTTAATTATAGCCTAGAATTAAGTATAGCCTAGAATAGATAGAATTATTTGCAATATATACATACTAATAAGTCATGTACAGAAAAATTAGAAGAAAGAAAACTATTTTTTCCATGAATTGAAACAATGTGGAGGCACCAACTATAACTCACTTGAAGACAACCAAAAGGATTCTTTGATACACAAAAGGTAAGGTTGATTTTAGAATATATTATTCATGTTCTAATGTTTTCAAGTTTGTGAGATACAATTAATGATAGTGATTGGATTGGAGATTTGGATGATCAGAAGATCAAGTACAATCATATTTGTATTTTTCATAGGAAAGAAAGTATTCACATGGATATCAAAGAAATAATCTATAATTACTCTTTGGACTGGTGAAGCAGAGTATGTTACAGTCACATCATGCAAGTGTATGCCCTGCAATTTGACTCAAATTTTTTGTTAAAGGAGTTGAAGATGGTACAAGATAAAATAAGGAGTCTTCTTGAAATGAAGTCAATGTCAAGTTTGAGTAAGGGTATTGGAAATTAAAATTAATTAATTAGTTAAACTTGATGTATATTCATTGTGTTTGTTTCAAGTATTTGAAAGGTCTTTTAAACAAGATGTATTTATGGGAATTCATGTAACTACATAAATAGGCTATAATAAATGTGTTAATAGTGAGTATTATGAATATTCATGTAATAGGCTCTAAGTAAAGCTTATAAATAATCATGTACTGATTGGTTAAACTCAATCTAATATTGTATCCTCAAATGATTCACAATAGAGTATGTTAATTCTTATAGGTTTTTCTTCTTCTTCTTTTTTGTGATGATGAATTTCATCTTAGGGATTGGGGATATATATAATGTACATATGGATATACTTGAACTTCATTATATATTGGTGCTTACCCCAACACACATTGTGCTGCTTTTGTGAAGTACTTGGCACATTAGAATTACTTATTTTATTGTGGGTACAATTAAAAAAATAATCTAAATTTGAACTCATCAAGAGATGCACAATCTACATAAAAATAATTGTTAATTTAAATTCAAATTAAATATTTACTAGATCAAAAATCAAACATCTTTTTAAGGGATAGTAAAAAATTTAGATGGTAGGTGGTTGATTGGTTGTGAATAAACATGTTATGTCAACTCTCATCAGAAGTTTAAGGATAGTATCAGTAAGAATCATCGAAATTGCAAAAAATAACCTTCAAGAGAGAGGATGATATAGATGCCTTTTATATGTCATCTTTTCATATCGACATGAAGAAGAAATAATAGATCACCTTTCATTCACACTGTGTTTTTAGCAAACATGTGTGGTCCTCATTCTTCCATAAACTCAAATTGCAATGGATCATGCCAAAAACCTTTCATGATTTCCATCTTGTTGGTTTTCTCTAAATGCAAAGGAAGTGTAAGAAAGTAAAAATTTTCAAATCTGAAAATTATAATTGGGAAGGAAGGAGAGAACCTCGAGCTTTTCATGCCAAACTTAGTACTGTCTCTACTGTTGATAGAAACTCTCCTAACATTATATTTCATTGGGGTCAGACAAACTTTGTTTTCTACTCCATGAAGTGGGAAGACTTTACTTTTTTGTGCTAATGTTATACTATAATTGTTGTTTAGACTTTCTATCCTCCTTGTCTACGTTGTGTGCCCTTTCTCTCAAGCTCCTTGCTTAGGAGTTTGCATTCTTTGAATAAAATTGTTCTTAGCTCTAAAGAAAAAAGAACCATAGAAATTGTAAAAATCTAAATTAACGAGAAAAGAGAGAAGTTAAAAGATTTAGATTAGTTTAAGACTTTTTCAAAATTCAATGGATTGTTAGTTTAAATTCACAATTCTACATAAAAATGATTATTTTAAAGACATGCACAATTCTACACAAAAATGATTGTTAGTTTAAATTCAAACTAAATATTCTTTCTTGAAATTCATACTCTATATATGTATATAAATGTCTAAGATGCGACATTCAAAATATTGTATCTTTCAAATGGTTTATGATAATATTATGTTCATTTGTGTAGTATTTTTTTCATGAACACGAGTCTCATCACAGGAAAATATATGCACGTGTGTTTGTGTGCGCGCGCATGCACACGTGTTGTGTATGTGTTATTTTACCAATATTTTAACTATGAAGTGCTTATGACTTTTCATTTCTAGTTTTAAAGTGATGTATAATTAGCATAAAATTTGTTCAAGCTTTATACATATTTTTTTCATAATATATGATTTTCAATGTCTTTCATAGGGTGGAACCGTGGAGGAGCCTTCACTAACTTATTTTTCTCCCTTCAACTCAAAAGTACTTCAATTCTACATTTGAGAGCTTGAATTTTGTGACTTAAATTTGAATTTGTATGGATTTGAACAAAATGCTGCAAAATTATATTGAGTTTCATTTAACTCCACACAAATTCAAATCCAAGACTCGAAATTTATGCTCCCAAACATTACATAAAATTATTTTAATATTAAAAATTATATAATACTTAACTTAATAAAGTGTTAAACTGTGACTAACATAAATTCAGGTAACAATATTAGAACTAATTTATTATTAATATTTCACTCTATAAATTAAAAGATAAAAGGAGTAAGTTATTATTTTATTTTACAAATAAAAAAAAAAAAAAAGAGTGTCCGCCCACTGTGTTTTCAGTTTTCCTTTTTTCTAAAAGAAGCTATTTTATATATATGAAAAAAAAAAAAATGGAGAAAACGTTCTTTGACTGATGGCCGGAATAGCTAGCCGGACAAGGAACTCCCAAACGCATCGCCTCTTCTCGCCCACAGATCGATGGATAAGTCCATCCATTCAGTGTTCATTCTCCTCCACACATTCCCGGATAATGAACTGCCTACGTGTGGCTTAGAATAGCTTTAACCCACCATGCATGGCTGTGGCCAACACAAAGCATAGTCTGTGAACAATCAATCATCACGTGATGGATTTTGGTTGTCATTTTTGTGTCCTCAACTATATATATATATACACCCTAGCTCGCTGTCTCCTTCATGCAGCTCTGATCAGTGATCACCATTCATAATAACAGTAGTTACATTACTACGTGATCCATCCTTTCTAGAATCAATGGCTGGCAAACCAGCAGCTCACTACGAATTCGAGCTCGACCTATCCCGACCGCTCTCCAGCCGCGACTGGAAATCTGCTTACATCAGTTTCATTGATGACATCCGCGAGAAACTGGGAGCAAGGTCGGTGCATTCCATTCCCATCCTCCCCGCCGAACAAGACGAACCCACGCAATGGCTCGACGTCGTCCTGCGAACAACACAGAATCACGCTGTCAGGCTCAGGACCCGAGTCAACAATCTCTACAAGACCGGCTACCGCCCGGAGAACCACCACCAATGGTTTGAGCTCTCCGACGCCGCCGGAAAGCCTCAGAACCTGATCGACGGGTCCACAAACCTAGGCTTCAGCGGCGGCCACGACCACTTGCTGAGCTCCAACGGCGGCAATTGGAGCTGGAAACAGGTGAATGTGGGTCTGACTCCCCTGCGGGAGGCCGTAGATAATCTCAGTAGGACCGCAGACCGTCGGGAGAGAGCACGATCGCTGCTCGTCGCGAGTTTGATGATCAACGAAGCAATTAAGTTCAATGATGTTAGAGATTTCTTTGCTGGGCTTTACTCCGAGAGCAGTGTGTTCCCTTCCGAGTACGTCAATCTAGTGCGCGGCTGGGGAAACATCTCCGCTCGATTGCGGAATAGTCATGACAGTGATGATCTCGCGAGGGAACTGAACATTTCGGAAAACAATTTGGGAATCCGAACGCTGCTGGATGCAACTGGTACTGTTGGCGTCATCAAGGATTGCCACGCCAGGCTTGTTAAGAAACGTATGCTTGTGAATCCCAAAGGGTACAGGGGTGTTCCGCAAGGACAACCACTGGTGGAGGTATTATCTGTGAGCATCAACAATAGTACCACTACCAGCGGCGAAAGCTCCCTCTACGGCACGATCAAGGTCACCGACGGGCTGTTTTCCCAGTACATTTACGATCGAAGTAGGGACAATTCCGAACGCATTTATGCAGGTGATACTATCCTGTTGACCGGCCCAACTCGATCCATCTCAGCCCTAGATAGCTTCACTATCGATGTGGATCTCACAGACAAAAATAGTGTTTCTAGTGATAAATTTAGCTATGGGCAAGTGTCATGGAATGTTTACTTGACGGCCGCAAATGAGTATGACAAGCCGTTGTTGATGGATATTGGAGACAAGAGTGGCTCGGTGACAGTCAACTATATAGTTTTGAGTAATGCGGTGCAAGCTACTGTAGAGGTTACGCTCATAAATACTGGAGATGAGAAAGATTTTGCGGAAGTTTATGGATTAATTACTGCTCGTAGTAGCAAATTTAGCAATGAAAGCATGCTCTTTTGGAAGACAAAGAATGATGATGATATAAAAGTGAGCGCTAACCAGCTCCTTCCTTTAATGAGATCTGCAATAGCTGTGTCATTGGACTCCTCCCTCGTAATTAGGGCTGAATTATTTGATCGTGACACAAGGACTAATTCAAGTAAAGAAATTGCCAATGGCACTCTAACGTTCGCTCCCTATCTCTCCGGCACATATACGGAAAGTATTTCCGGAAAGTGCGGTGAAATTCAAGTGAAAGTTACTTGGAAAGATATTTAGTTTAGTAAAAAGCTATCTATGTTTACGTGCAGGGCCTTAATGAGCCCTTTAAATAAATTTGATAGTTTTGGGGGGGTTTGTTTTAGATCTCTTTCTTTGTGGGTCTTTTCTCAGTGCATGTCATAAACAATCTACCCTGTAATTTAGGCCTTAGCTAATTAATCTCTGAGGCCTTTCAATAAATCATCCAATTTTTAAAGGAGTCAGATTGATGCGGCGCCTCTTTTATTTTTATTTTTGTTAATTTCGAAAATAGCAGTTGTCATTGTTGCACCTCTTTTAAATTTATCAAAGAAAAGTGCCGAGAACTATTCGTAGCCGTTTCGATGAACAAATTATTGAGCAATAAAGCCAAAACATTTATCTCTCTAGTATCACCCAAAACCATTCCTAGCTCATCAATGAATTATTAAGAAAAATGTTTTCTAAACCAAAAACTTATTTCTATTTTTATTTAAAAAAATAAAGTTCATTTGCCATTTTAACAAATATACCTTCAGGAAAAATAAAAATGAAATTTGCCATTTTGACAAATATACCTTGAGGAAAAAAATAAGAGCTGGCGTGAATGACCACCAATGCATAGGCTGCGCCACACTTCTCAACTTTGGGGTCCCAGGTTATATCCCAACCATGTAAGGGTAAATTTAATCCTGCATGCATGTGCAGGCTCCAACCGAGACATGGCCCAAGATTAAAAGTCAAGTAGTTAAAAAATTATCTTTGAAGAAAATTATGTCATGTTTGATCTATAGAACGGAATGAGATAAAAATTATATTCTATTTCCTATGTAGTTAAGAGTTCGGAATGAGATAAAAATTACATTCTATTTCCTATGTAGTTAAGATTTCAGGTGCAACCCTAAAATCCTCTCTCTCTCTCTCTCTCACATAGGAGTGCAAAATATTTTATATATATATATATATATATTAGATCTCTTTCTTTGTGATTCTTTTTCGTGTCATTCAACTTTTACCTTGTATTTGTGGCTTTAGCTAAACTTCTGAGCCCTTTTAATAAATCATTCTTTATTTTCAGTTTTCTATTTTGAAAATTGCAATAGTCATCGTTACACCTCTTTTAAAATTTATCATATTTGATAGAGGAGAAGTGCCTAGAATTATTCCTAGTCGATAAACAATTTATCTGAGCAATAAACTTTCTTCGACACATTTGTCTCTCCTGACTTTGCTCAAAACCATTCCTAGCTAAGGATAACTCATCAATGAATTATTAAGTGAGAATTTTTTAAGCTAAAACTTGTTTCTGTTTTATCGAACAAAGTGGAGTTTATTTGCCATTTTGACAAATATTAACTTCTAGAGAAAATAAGAGATGACCTGATGATCTACGCGTAGGCTGCACTACTTCTTGACTTGGGATCTCGGGTTATGTTCCAACTTTATAGGACTAAATGTAAATCCCACAGCCATGTGCAGGATTCAACCAAGACACATCCCATCTTTGGCCATACTTCATTCCTGCATAGAGTTTCAGCCTAACCCTAAACTTCTCTCTCCGCGGCACTACTCAACTTTACGTTTGGGAGTTCTACAGCTCGTGTATTGGGAAATACTCAATTTTCAATTTTATGTAAGGGAGTTTTATCGCTCACGCGGAAAGTGGGCGTAGAAGAAGAGGGTCCAATCGTCTGTTGCCTGAGTGGTGGTTTTGATTCTAGTTGTGGCATCAACTGTCCATTTTCAATTCATAAAATGTTGTTTAATTAACAAGTGAAGATTGAACAGAACATTCCCACAATACACTATTACAAGGTCTGAAAAAGATTTATTGGTAAACATGCTACAAGATCATCCGAGATTTCAGCAATAATGTAACTCTGGACAGAATTTCTTCCATCAACCATCTCTCAATATCAACAGAGCAATGCAATATATAAAATATTATATATATATATATATATATATATATATAGAGAGAGAGAGAGAGAGAGAGAGAGAGAGAGAGAGGTGGAAAGAATGCACCTTAATTATTATTAACAAGCATCCATTATTTCTGCTACCTTTCCCCCTCGCAAAATGAAAAAAATCACTATCTAATTCAGCTAAACAGTAAATTTTGCCCAAGAGATTGCTGCTCCTGCCCACTGGCATTTGTTCAACCTCAGCAGCAAAATCATAATTACAGAGATCTATCGTATGCAGTTTCAGGCTACCACGAATTATCAACTTATCGCTGCAGCTCCTATTGAGAATCCCATGAGTCTTTCCCCACGCTTCATTCTCAGATGCAATTTCAGATTCAAAAATTTTAAAAATAAGAAAATAAAAAATAAGGAACTAAGATCTTCCTGTAAAAAATGTAACTTGTTATGTCTTCAAATGATTAATTACGTGTGTCCCTTTCAGAGAGTCTTCAATTTTCTTCCAGACCTCTGTGAAGGAGCGGGCGAGCCCATTTCACAATCACATCCATGGCCGATCAAAGATTGCTGTGCTACTGGCATGACTACAGAACCAGGAGAACCACTGTGACTCAAATAATCCTCGCTCAGCTGCCCATGAGAAGTAGAAGCATTAGCATTGCCATTGCGAAGGTCAATAGATTCAACAAAATCACCTGAGACATCATCATCCTTATTCACACTCTTGTCAGGTTGCTCCATCGTATAAGTTCGAGAAGAAAAACCATTACAATCTGAATAAGCTACTGCCTGATCCATTATCTGATGATTAAAAGCAGGCTTGGCAAATCCATTACAGCTGGTGTTCAACTTGCTGCCCAAGTCACCATTTTCACCAGGGGCATGGCAATCTCTCCTGGCAGATTTGTGCTCGTGACGTTTTTCAAGAAAACCACGAGAAAATAGTGGCTTCAACTTTACCCCCGAGAAAGAACTTTCTCCATCAAATTTCCCTCCAGCATCTTTAATACTGATATCAGATGTTGGCAAAACCGCACCACATTTAACCTGTTCCAGATTCTCCACGGCCAAAAGTGGCAAACCTTTGGAACTAAGTGGATCTGCTTCAAGCACAGGTTTTTCAGCAGAGCTCAAAGCAGCAACAGGAACATCACAAGACATTTCACCATCTTCACAAAGAGGAATCTGAGTGGCAATACACGATGCCCCCTCTCTCGCACTACTCTCCCCAAAATTTGTATGCAATTCAAGCATCAGATTTTGATCTTCTGCACACGATGTCTTACTTGAAGAAGCCAAATTAGACAGCCTATGGGCTTGATCTACCACAGCAATATCTTCTGCATTACAATTACCATTAGCATCCATTTCAGTATCTTTTGACACTATTAAGCCAGAGCTTGAATTAATCACATCTACAGCTCCTGGGTTTTTTTCTTGAGCTTCGGAATTAACTTCACAACTAGGAACCTTCACATGTATGCTACTATTTGAAGGCACCAACACAGAAAAGCTACAGTTTCGACTGGGCTCTGAAGTAGTGAAACATTCAGCCAGTTGCTTTGAATGAGGCTCAACCTCTTGAGCCACTTCCGTTATTTGATTCTCACTTGTGAAAGATCCGATGGTATTTAGACAAGATGACCGGGCACAAACCCTGCCCAGCAACAGATAAATAGGATCATTTTACATATGACAGTATTCAAAATAGAAATAATATATTCAATAGAGCAAGTACTTCTCAATGCGCACACAAGCACACAGAACAGTAGCTTTTCAATCTCCACACGCACAATCACAAGAATGCACCATATGAAAACAAAAGCATTAACACCCAAAATGAAATCAAAAAATAAACCTGACAATTTACAACAGGAATCAGTCAGGGTCTGCCGTCCCATGACATGTATGAGAAAATGCATTAAGAAAATAAGAGACAGAGAATATAATGGTGTCCATCATTGTCCGTGAGTCAGCATGAGACACCAACTCCATAAATTTCTCAATCATTGCACTTTTTCCAAGCTTTTAATTTTATCAGGGTCAAAGTTACTCAGCACCTCACAATATCAGATGCTGTGTGGGTAATAAACAACCCAACCAGGATACTACTACAAACCCTCTGCATTCCACTAAAATTGATTTTAAGTATGAGTATCCTTGTTTTTTGGGCTGTTGCTAAGCTGTACAAATGGCTATCCGAATCAAATGGTTTCAGCTAACTAACCGCAAGTAGGCATTATAGACCATATTTAAAGAAACTGACAATTCATAGGGTAAATTTAATAAAGCCATTGGGACTGTCAATGAAGATTTTTGTACTAAAAATAAAGTTACCTGCTATATAAAAGCATATAAGCACCCTGAGAAAGTACCTCCTCCAATTCAACAATTCTTACCTGCACCAAGTGACAGAAACCTGTCAAAGGAACCCTTTTTTTTTTTTTAACTCAACTCCTGTCACTTCACATCAACTAAATTCATATGAGAATTTTTTTAATAGAGCTGTAGAGAAAAAAAGTGCTGTGGGGGATGACAAGGAGACAAAGGGAAAGGCTAGGTCAACAATAAAATAATATAAAATTAATTAATTAATAAATAAAAGTGGGGTGAGATACTTCCTCTCCAACTATGCGGAAAATCATGGTCAGATTGGAAGAAGTAAAAAAGTAAAAGAATTTTTTTTATATGAGAGCATAGGTGAGGGCACTTGATTTTCTGCAGAAATGAGAATGGAGAAGGGCGGTAGTGCTGGCAGCAGCCAATTTGCAGCATAAAGAGGGAGTGATGGATAGCTGAAACAGAGGGAGAAGTAGAGCCCACATGTGAAAAGTTTTGGAAAGGTGAAGAGAAAGGGGAAAACCCCCTCATTGCACCACATGGATGTGCAATTAACATGCACATAGAGAGTTGGGTCAGGGATCTTCACCTAAAGGCTCAATTGAAATTCAAAAAATCCTACAGGTGCTAAAACCATGTGCAAAAAAACTTAAGGCTATTTATATAAATGAAGTTAAGGAAAACACTGATCTTCCCATAAAATACTAAATAAGAACACATTTAGAGAGAGAGAGAGAGAGATCTACCTTATCATCATCAATTTTATACCAGTTTCCGCGGAAATCCTTGACATAGCAAATGTAGTGACCAAAAAATGATGCATTCAACATGTCCACATGGACAACAACTGCATAAAGCTTGTAAACATCTGTACCATCTCCTGCTTCACTCATGTAAGGGGTGAGATCCAAAGTCTCAGGGAAAGAAATTCTCTTGTTAAGTTTCCCAAACCTCCCACTCTGTAAACATTTTTAAAAGAATGCCTTGAGAATCACTAGAGAAACCACGAATAAGTTCCAAATATGGTTAAGGTATAGATCCACAAGTTCTATCACAAAAACAAATACCCAAGTCTAGAGCATATGACTGTCAAATAACACCTATCCAGAATGCAGTTCATTTTTTTTAATAAGTTTTTTCACCATATCTTGAAATTAAATTTCAATTCGCCAAATAAGAGAAGGGAAATAGAAGCTCACACCTGAAATCTTTTAAGGGCAAATGTTAGGATATTTGGAGCCCGTCGAACAGTAAGACGCTTAGATGCCTTGACATAGTCGTTGCACCTGCAGAGTATTAGGAAAAAAAAAAAAAAGGAAATTCAGTATGAAATGATATGCCAAAAAGGAAAGCATAATTTCTTGATACATGCAATTTGAATAGAACCGAACGAATTCAAAGCAAAAGCAGAATATTCCAAATGTTGTAAATACTTCTTGTAACATTTATTGCGAAACACTATCATACAAACCACCACTCCTCCCACCCTACCCACCAGCATACTGTTAAAAAAAAGAATACGTCTATATTATTATGTTAAAACACACCATTATCTTAGAAATACACCAAACTTTGAATCCTAATTTTCCAGTATAATGCATTTAAATTTTACCATAAATACATTTGTATCTTGAGTTACAAAACTCACCACCTCTTATGTTCCCATTTCCCTTTCAGCAATGTTTTTAAAACTGGACTGGATTTAACCAGAAGGCTGTCCTGCTTCAGGTTCTTAGTTGGACCAGTTGGACTGCAGACCAGACCAGTTCTGTTTTAGTATCTAAATTTGAACTTAGTATGATTATACACAAGATCTTAAACATTAATTGCAGGAACAGACCTGCAGTTCGGTGGTGGCTCCACATGTTTTCACCCTCTAAGTAGGGGGTTCAAACCCTCCTATAGGTTCTGCAAGACTGCAACCATTTTTTTTTTTTTTTTTTTTTTTTTTTGTCCTTTGCACAACAGCATTTTGGTAAATCTGGTTGTCAGATATCCTATAGGGTGTTGACTGATCCTCTTCCCTTGTTACTCCCCAAAGGGCCAATCCCCATTACAACCTGTGAGCCAAACAGAGAAACTAATCCCCATCTTGTTATTCCAATATTCCCCACTACAATGTGCAGGGTGCAGCAAGAAAATGAAGTGTCAAAAATTGAAAAGAGTTATGCATTGATCTGAACATTACATGTGAATATATACAACAATCCTAGCATTCCTAAAAAGTAAATTAATAAATCAAATCCCATGATTTATGGGACACCCTAACAGAATAGGAAACTTAGCTGTATAGGCCTAATTCTAAGGATACAATCTGTTATTAAAATAATATCCTAAAATAGCTAACTAATATCCTTATAGTGCACCTATAAGGAAGAGTGACTTAGTTACTGTGGAGGGCAATAAAAGGGGTAGGGGTAGACCTAAAATAACTTGGGAGGAGATAGTGAGTAAAGATTTAATATCCTTGAATCTATCAAAAAGAAATAGTCCATGATCGCATAAATAGGCGAAAAAGGATTCATATAGCCAACTCCACTTAGTGGGACTAAGGCTTGATTTTGTTGTTGTTGTTGTTGTTTCCCACACTCCCCCTCAAGCTAGTGAATAGGCATTCTCCATTCCCAGCTTGGAAACAGTAGTTTGGAAAACAGAGCTCCTCAACCCTTTGGTAAGGACATCAGCAAGTTGACCATGTGTAGACATGTAAGGTGTACAAATCAATCCACTCTCCAACTTTTCTTTGATAAAGTGTCTGTCAACTTCAATGTGCTTCATTCGGTCATGTTGTACTAGGTTATGAGCTGTGCTGATTGCAAATTTGTTGTCACAATAAAATCTCATAGGACCATCCCACTTAATCTTCAAATCTTCAAGGATGATCTTCAGCTAAAGTAGTTCACACACACCTTGAGCCATTGCCCGGAATTCAGCCTATGCACTCGACCGAGCTACCACACTTTGTCTTTTACTTCTCCATGTCACAAGATTCCCACCAAGAAAGGTGCAATATCCTGAGGTTGATTTTCTATCAACAATTAAACCAGCATAATCAGCATCAATGTATGCCTCAAGTACCAATCCTCCATTTCTTCTAAACATGATACCTCTCCCTGGTGTTCCTTTGAGATACTGTAGTACTCTACAGGCTGCTTGTAAATGAACTTCCTTCAAGCTATGCATAAACTGACTATTCACACTCACTGCATATGCTATATCTGGTCGTGTGTGAGACAAATAAATGAGTCTTCCTACCAGGCGTTGATACATTTCTCTGTCTACTGCAACATCCTCCTCAACTTTTCCAAGTTTAAGATTAGAATCCATGGGAGTACTTGCTGGTTTGCATGTTGTCTTGCCAGTTTCCTTGAGAAGATCTGTGACATACTTCTGTTGAGAGATAAAAATTCTCTACCTAGAGTGAGCAACCTCAATCCCGAAAATACTTTAGTCTCCCTAACGCTTTAATCTCAAACTCTTTAGCCAAATATTGACTCAAGACCTGTTTCTCCTTAGCATCATCTCCTGTTACTATTTTGTCATCAACATACACTAGAAGGACTGTAACTCCCCCTAAAGGAGTGTTTAATGAACAATGTGTGATCCCCTTGACTTTTTTTGCATCCCATAGCTAACATAACTCTTGCAAATCTCCCAAACCATGCTCGTGGTGATTGCTTAAGGCCATACAGTGCCTTTTTCAATTTACACATAGTGTGAGCAGCCAAATTCTTCCCATATCCTGGTGGAACCAGCATATAAATCTCTTCCTTTAGTTCCCCATGTAAGAAAGCATTCTTGACATCAAATTGTTGCAACTCCCAACCATAATTAGCTACTAGTGATGATAATACTCTAACCATGTTCATCTTTGCAACAGGAGCAAAGGTCTCTAAATAATCAATCCCATAGGTTTGAGTATACCCCTTGGCTACCAACCACACCTTGTATCTCTCAATCGACCCATCTGCCCTATACTTCACCCTATATACCCACTTACAGCCCACCAGTTTCTTTCTTGCCGGTAACTTCACCAACTCCCAAGTCTTGTTCTTTTCCAACGCCTCCATCTCCACATTCATAGCTTGTCTCCATTTCCCATTAGACAAAGCCTCAGATAATGTGGTAGGAATGGTGATGGTATTTAGGCTTACAAGAAAGGCTTTATAGGATGGTGAAAAATTCTTAAACAACAAAAAATGTGCAAGAGGGTACAATGGTTGCTTTGTGCATTTTTGAGTTCCCTTCCTAATGGCAATTGGAAGGTCCTGGTCATCATTATCAACATGAGATTCAGTTTCATCTTGCAATGGATGGTTAACAATTGTTACCTCATTCAAACGATCTGAGTTGGACTCTTGGACCTGCATTGGTTCAAAAACAGCCATCTTCCTTCTTGTGAACACCTTGCCAAATATGGTATTTCTAGGAGCAGAATCAGTCTTTTCTTTGGGTTCATTTGGTGTTTCAGGCACAGGTTCAAAAGAACTCTCAGGTACATGGTTGAAACAAGATGAACAAGGAGGTATAGGCATAGGGTTCGAGGTTTTAGACATAGGAATTGATGGCAAATCAAACAAAAAATCTTCCTTATCTTCCCTAGTTGAATTCTCCCCCTAAAGATAAGGATTAGTGAAATAAGACTCTTGTTCATTGAACGTAACATCCACCGAGACATAGAATTTCTTTGACGGAGGGTGGTAACACTTCTATCATTTTTGAGTCGAAGAATAGCCCACAAAGACACATTTTAGAGCCCTCAGATTTAATTTCCCCCTGTTGTGACTATGAACATGGACAAATGACACACACCCAAAAATCCTAGGAACAAGGTTGTTTGTAGTGGTTAGGTCTAGGTAGAATGTGGAAAGGATGTCCATAAGACTCTTGAAACCCAAGACTCTTGAAGGCAAACAATTTATCATATGAATGGCTGTCAGAACTGCTTCCCCCGAAAAAACCTTAGACACATTTTTTTGAAACAACAAAGCTCTGGTTTTTTTAAGGAGATGGCCATTTTTCCTCTCTACTACCTCGTTTTGCTGTGGGGTATTGACACAAGATGACTCATGTATTATTCCTTTATCTGAAAATATGGGGTAAGAATTTGATTGAAATAGTCCCTAGCATTATCTGACCTAAACCTTTTGATATTGACCCCAAATTGGGTTTTTATCATGGAATAGAAATTTGGGAACACAATACTAACATTAGACTTATGTTTAAGCAGGAAAATCCAGGTAACATGAGTGCAATCATCAATTAAAGAAAAAAACCATCTTGCCCCAGAAATGTTAGAAACAGTAGATGGACCCCAAATATCACTATGAATAAGATAGAAGGAATTGAGCTTCTTTTGTAACTAATTGGAAAAGGTACATGCTTGTGTTTAGCAAGTTCACATACCTCACACTGAAAGTTTTCAACTTCCAAATCCTTAAACAAGGAAGAAAACATAACTTTAATAACCCTAAACGATGGATGTCCAAGTCGGCAATGATGAAGTAAAATTTTTTCTTTATTGGATAAGACAAACTCTGACATAAAGGAAGAAGATAATTTGTCCTTGGTCATGGGCAACTGACTTGGTGTTTCAAGATAGTAGAGGCTATTCCTTTCCCTAGCACGTCCAATCATCTTACCCGAATCCTTGTCCTGAAATATACAATTACTACTATCAAAAATCACATTACAACATAAATCTTGAGTGAGTTTATGTATAGAGATCAGATTAGTGGACAATTTAGGAACATGAAGGACATTTTTCAAAGTTACTGATGGTCTTATTTTCACATCCCCAAAACCAGCTACAGTGGTCAAGGATCCATCTGCCGTGGCTATTTTCCTACTACTTAGGCATGGAGTATAGGTTGAAAAAATACTGGATAAATGGGTCATATGATTAGTTGCTCCTGAGTCCATGACCCAGGAGTTGGTAAAGGTTTTATCTAAGACATTTAATCCAATAGAAGATGGAAGCTCACCTGAATATGCCAAAGAACAAGTACCTAGAGATCCTTCAGGTTTTCCAAGACTATTGATAAGCGATCTCAGCCTCTCGATCTCTTCTTGGTTGAAACTACTCAGCTCCTGTGATGCGGATTCACCATGTGGTCCTGCAGCAATGTGGACTTGTCCATTGTTCCGTGGTTGTCCTCCTTTTTGGCCCCATTCTCTACTTGGAGGCTTTCCATGAAGTTTCCAGCATTTTTCACGGGTGTGATGGGACTTCTTGCAGTAAGTGCACCATAATCCGTCACGATTTTGGGTTTTTGACTGGCCACCTTTTTCTCCTTCAAGTGTTGCTCCTCTCTCCATGTTTGTGGCTGATTTATTGTTCCCACTAGCCACCATAGCCGAACTATCAGTGATTTATGGTTAAAGCATCAACCCTCTTCTACTTTCTTCACTTCGGATTATAGCCACTACTTCGTTAAAGCTTGGAACCTCCGGCCTCCCAAGAATCTGTATCCTCACTTGATCAAATTCTAGATTAAGTCCAACCATAAAATCATACACCCTATCTTGTTCAATAAAGGCCTTTAGAAGCGCTGCATCATCAGGGCATTTTGTTTTTATCACCCAATAGCGATCCAACTCCTGCCACAAGGATTTCAATTGATTTGCATATTCAGTGACTGTTTTATTCCCTTGTTTTGCAGCCATAGTTTTTACCTTGACCTTGTACACTTGTGCCACATCATTAGCTTTGGAATAGTTTTGCTGAATCGCATCCCAGATGTCCTTTGCAGTAGCCAAAAACATGCATGTGTCACTTATTTCTGGAATCATGGAATTCCACAACCACGCCATGATCAAAGAGTCTTCTTCATCCCATGCTTCAAACTTAGGATCCCCCGGTTTAGGACATGTACCCGTGAGATGGCTAATCTTTCCCTTGCCTTTCAACACTCTGCGAATGAGTTGAGACCACTTAAGGTAGTTCTTTCCATCTTACTTGTAAGAGGCATGAATATTCTGCAATCCTCTTGCTTGTTGGGGTCGGATTACCTCTTCTGATTGGGCTGTAGTTGTAGTCTCCACAATTTCTGACATCCTAAAGGCTTGAACAATCAGCTAATCAATGATGATGTCATCTGGAAGCAGAAATGATGATGATGACTAGGCAAAAGTGAAACTCACAGAAGAGAAAAATTGGCAATGAAGGCAAACAGAAGTTTTTAAGGCTTTGATAAAACAAGCCCTGTTTGGCAGAAACAGAGGTGCATGAGCTAAAAAAAAAGAGTAGGACAGAGGTCTGCAAAGACGGGAAGAAACCAGCAATGAAGGCTGGAAATATCAGCGATGAAGGCTGAAAAAAATTGAAACCCTAGGGAGCCTAATTTGGCTCTGATACCATGTCGAAAATTGAAGAGAGTTATGTATTGATCTGAACATTACGTGTGATATACAACAATCCTAGCATTCCTAAAAAGTAAATTAATAAATCAAACCCCATGATTTATGGGACACCCTAACAGAATAGGGAATCCCATGATTTATGGGACACCCTAAAAGAATAGGAAACTTAGCTGTATAGGCCTAATTCTAAGGATACAATCCGTTATTAAAAGAATATCCTAAAATAGCTAACTAATTATACACAGTTTTCCCACATGAAGAAACTGAACAAAGCACCAGGCGGCTCAAGAAGCACATCAGATCTGTTAATAAAATTTCTGTTAGGTGTTGTGTATTCCATCTCCACCTCCCTCAAATTGATGAGCATTGCTCATCCTTAATTGCTATTAGTTGCCAGATCCATGGAGTAAGAGAGATTTGAGTCTGGATCATCCAGATCTCCAGTTTAATTGATTTTATCCCGGTTTTATATTTTTAAAATATATATGTTCAAACCCAACCGAGGGATCTGTTTCCCAGTTCAACCTGTTGTACCAGGCAGACCGGTTCAGTTTTCAAAAATCCCCCAACATTACACAGCCCTATCTATTAAGTTAAAATACCTCCCCTGGACAAACTAACATTAAAAATCCCATTACCCCTGATGAATGTTCTGCTTTTAACCAGGAATATATGCTTGTCCATACGAAATACTACAGCAATGGAAGTATAATGCAAGGAGGATCACTGGAAAACACAAGCTTTGTGAATTTAACAGCAAATACTCTCAGTGGGAAACTGTCGAGGACAAATTTGGATCCAGAGAAGGTGAAGCGGGCAGGGAATGAACGCATTGAGAGGTACAAGAAGGGGCATTTTGGGGAGAGTATTGAGCTTATACAATCAGGAAAATTATGTTGTTTCTAGGCAATGCCACATACTAGAAAACAACAAAGCAGTGGCACAGACAGTCCAAGGCAGCTACTGAAAGTTGTGAGCAGAATGCAAGGCAGTGGGAGGGCTTTAGTGTTTGATGTTTCTTAATGGAACTCTTTGGAGTGAAACTTTGGGTGGTCCAAAATGTGATGTGATTCTTTATCGAAGCGAGCAGGAAAAACTGTCACAATCTGGTTCATGTATGATGATTTTCCTGTTGGACAAATAAAGAGTGGAAATATGTTTAATACTCCCTTTTCTTCTGTTCTAATTGATTAAATTTTTTCTATTTTCTGTTTCTTTGGATTTTCTGCCCTCAGCCCTGTTTTCCATTCAAAAAAAACATCTACAATGTACATTTCGAAATTGGTTGTGGCACATGCAGAAAAGTGGCTTTATTTTACATTTGTGCGACAATCAGTGACCCATCCATGTGTGAGGTATCCACATGAAGAGAACCTTGTTTTCAATGTCAGCCATGACAGAATTTTAATGGCATAACTTTGTCATTTTATATCTACAAAATCTGAATTCAGAAATAGAATATTAGAATAGTCACAATTGGCAAAAGATCCAAAGTAGTTCAAAGAGGAAGGCATTGATATTTCAGAACCTTCTTCTCCAGGTATTTCTTATTCACTTTATATTAAAGAATTATCAAAGAAGAATTCACAAAATTCCATTGAGCATGTAATGGACCTTCGATCTTAAATGAAACAAGCCCAATCTGCATCAAAGTTTCCCATAATAGCACAACTGTTCTCATACTAATATACCAAACCTCTATCAAAAGAACTCTTCGGATAACGTAGAATCCAACAAACAGCGGCCCAATGTGTGTGCTTGGGTTTCTCCATAAACTAACCAACCACCCCCACTGCAAAGGATATGTCGAATCTATTGACAATCAAATAGATCAGCTTGCAAACCATAGTTTGAAAACAGGGAGCAGACTAGCCCCAATCTCGACGGTATGATCTGGTCAGACCAGAACCAGTCACTTTTCTGGTCCAAGTGACGTCAGCAAACCAACTACGGGCAGAACCAGTGTCAACATGACAGGAGCTGGGTGACTTGGTCTAACCCAATCGGCCCTGCAGAACCAAGCAGGTTGACCTAGTTCTAATTAATAGGTTAAAAAAAATGGCATGGTTTGCATGGTGCGGGTGTTGAACCCAGGACCTCATGCTAGAAGGTCAGTGGTGCTGCCACCGAAAAAACAACCCGCTTGTGACCCATATTGCATTGAATTATATATATAACTAATTTATTTCAGATCTATATTCACGCTTCCATACCCATGCTTTCATATGTAAAAAACATAAGAGCCGATTACTATTATTATTATTATGCGGTCATTACTGGCTCGATCGTCGGTTTGACCCACCAATCCAATTAGTCGGTCCAACCCAATGGCTTCACCAGGTTGGTCACCAACTCGCCGGTCTGGTTTTCAAAATCAGGTCGCGAACCAACTACTTATGCTAATGTTTGTCTTCAAAATCTGAATCAACATTCCCAGACAATTTCATGGGATCCATAGGACTAGAAGTATCAACACGTTTAGCTCCCAAGAAACCAATCTCATTCCAAAAGTCCAATGTGTATCTTCATTGAGACAAGTTCAACCCTTTCTTACACCACACGAAATCAACACCAAAAAATAATGCAAATTGTTCAAGTTCTTGGTTTGAATTTTTCCGGGAGTGGAAGCCTAATATTTACAAACTCCCTAGGTATAAGACAACCTCATAGAAGTACCGCATGCGTCTTCCTCTTGCAAAATATGACAAAATGATGAGTAGCCTTGTAATAAATCCAATAGATGAAACCACTATACTAAATTTGTCAATCCAAGCTTGAGAAGACAGCTTACGACCATCAATGACTTGAAGCAATGTACACACCTTACAACTCTCCCTCTGAGCAACATACCCCCTGAGGTTGTCCATGAAAACTCTTCATACAGACCCTCACATAATGGGCATTCTTGACAGCCAACTCATATAAGGACCAACCAAAATTGATTGCTAATGAGATCAAAATGTGAACAGACTTCAATTAAGCAACCCGAGAGGTCACCTCAAAATAACTGATCTCATATATTTGGGTACAGCAATCAATAAAGCTTTGAGCCTCTCAGTAGAACGATCAAGAAGATTTTTGACTTTCATGGTGTCAACCCAACTACATTAACCAACTCCTTATGAGGAAGAAGATTCACCAAGTCCCATCTGCACCTCATTCCTCTAATCGTATAACCGATCGGTTGGAAAGATAAAGGGAAGTGTTCACTAGGAATAAGAATAGGATAAAGAGGATCAACACATGAAGAGGGGACCATAAAACATCAACAAACTTAAAATAGATTCATCTTAGGAGGAATGAGCACGAGAGAAATAACCACTCAGGAAAAAAAAAAAAGGTTACATCAGCACTGACGTTGCTCCTACATGTGTGAGGATTATGACATCTATACCCTTTTAGAGTTCTCAAGCACCCAACAAAGACACATATAACAGCACAAGGAGACTTGTTCTAACAGTATTTGGAACATGAGCAAAGCATGTGCACCCAAAGACTCTAGACACAATAGAGAAGGAAATTTGCCCACTTAGAATACTTGAGGACATCCTGATAGTCAAAAACGGGTTGTAAGGAGAGAATTTTGGGAGCATGCATATGCAAAAGCAGAGACTATGCTAAGTCAAGTGGATGTCTACTTTTCACTTTTACCTACTCCATTTTGTTAAGGGGTTTGTGCACACGATGGCTAGTGAATAATTCCTTTATCAAGAAAAAAGACCAAACCTGATTTTAAACCAATTCAAGCCATTGTCAGATTGAAAATTTTGAAAACTAATATCAAACTATCTTAATTTCCTGGTAGAATGGATTGAACAAATAAAGAAACTAGGACCTATCTTTTAACAAATAGAGCCAAGCAAGATGAGAATAATCATCTACAAAGGACACAAAGTACTAACAACTATCAAGTTTTTTACTCTGCATGGACCCCAAATATCTAAATAAGAGGAAAAAAGGATTTACCATGACATTCAATTCTAGATGGAGAAGACCTAATGTGAATGCTCAAAATGAGAAAAAGACATGAAAAAAGGGGCAAGACCTGTTGCAGCTTCTGAAGAGAGAATTTTCTTTTTTAATTTTTGAACAAGCATTTTTTAGACCGTGGCACAGCATTGAGACTCTGCTAGCTTATTCATATTTTCAATTTTTTGAATACAAACAGCAATCTCATACATGCGAGTCCAGTTAAAAGAAACAGAATGCTCACCTTAATCACAACCATGACTATGCCCTTTTACATAATGAAAGGTGAGACTCTGTTTTACATTACAATAAATGAATGAAAAAGTTAAATTGGTCGTTGCTATGCACAGTTAAAATGCATCCATCAA
The DNA here is from genome assembly GCF_029873635.1 of Malania oleifera. Taxonomy (NCBI): domain Eukaryota; kingdom Viridiplantae; phylum Streptophyta; class Magnoliopsida; order Santalales; family Ximeniaceae; genus Malania; species Malania oleifera. Next base: position 112,463,312 of record NC_080419.1, on the reverse strand, counting down.
TAGAAGTACATAATTATTTATATTCAAAACCAACAACTCAATAGTAAAATAAAAACAAATCAAAACATTCAGAACTGGCACTAACCCTAGCTTTAATGACTGCTCCACGATAAATACCACAGTTACAATGAAAACTGATGCAAGTGGCTCCTGAAAGCTAACTTTCTTTTAGGAAAAATAAACAACAATGTTCCAGACTAGTACCTCATCAAGATCAAATCTTCTCCACTATTCATGGCATGCAACACAACCCTGTCCACCTTTTCTGCCTTTAATATCATGATTAACATCGGCCTTAACTCGCATTCTTAAAATAGTCCTTTCAACCCAACATTCTGTAAAAATTTTCTTTCCCCTCTCCTTAATTAATACAACTAAGAGTTTATTTACAAATCTCAAGACAACACAAAAAAGACTCCATCCATCAACAACTTTTCAATGGGCATATGATGGAATAATGATCATTAGATATTCTCAATTGAAACACCAATGAAGCTTTCAAGTGAAAAATCATGCTGAGATATCCTGCCTAAACCATTGTTCCTGAATAATGACAGGACAATAAGTGCATCGTCTCTAATAGCTTCATGACTACATGGGGACTTGAACTCACCCTCAATGACATTGCAAGAAATCATATGATAAGGCCGATGACAAACGCAATCCATGGAAACATCTCTTAATAAATTAAGAACTATGAATTCACAATCACCTTTAAACCTCCTCCTGGGCTTCCATTAAATATATTCAAAATATCACAGATATCTGACCAGTTAGTTCTTCCTTATGTTTTCTTTCCACCATCTTTATTGCAGAAGCTTCTGATTGTCTGTGACTCTAATACCAATAGATTCTAGTGAGAAATAGATGACAAAAACCAGCATATTCTGACGGGCAGTGGTACAAGCCATAAAAATTGCTCCAGTAAAATTGTTTTGAAGTGATTTTCCACATCACTATCAAACTATACATATTCTTATCATAATGCACGGATACCCGTGAAAGGAGAAACAATGCAAAATCACCATGAATCAAGGGGGAAAATTGTACCCCTTTTGTATTTGTCATTGCTGATAAGACCAGGATATGCAAAAGCATAAAGCATTGGCAGTGCTTGATTTGTAGACCTCAAAAACAAAAAAAAATTTAAAAGCTCAACCCATCCCTGAATAAAAATTCAGTAGCCCGGTGCTCCATTAGCTATTATATGGTAACGGGATGGAAAGCTAAAATATTTTATTATTTGAAGAACTCCAGGACAAAATCCTTTATGACTTCCCTTTCGCCTTTCAGTTATTGTCACTAAGACTTTCGAAAGGCTACAATTCAGAGTTGACATGAGCAATTAGCTTGTGGTGTTTTCTGCACTAGGCAACCTTTGCTTACCAGCTGCCAGAAAGACAAATAAGAGTCAACCCATCTCACAAGCTACTCAGGCTTGACTTGCTTTGTACCTCAACTTAGTCGACTCTATTTGAGTTCAAGCTACTCAAGTAGCTCGATCATTCGAGTTGAATCTCACTATACTACTCGTGAGCCTAATCAAACTTTTTTTATTTTAAAATTCTTACATTATACAAGTGAATATTTTATGGAGAAGTCCTTATTTGCTGTTTTCAAGGGTATATGATTGGAAAGGAATGCTCACATTTTTAAGGGCAAGAAGACCGCATGGAATTTAGTATGGGATAGGATTCAATATTTGGCTTCTTTATGGGTTGTTGCAGCAGGCTGTTTCAAGGAGATGTGCTTTGCAAGTTTACAGTATGTTTGGTTACGTGTATTATTCTGTGGGCAATCTTTTCCTTTTTGTTGTGTCATCGTCTTAAGAGGATTCTTTATTTTCCTTTTTGGTACATTCTTTAAAAAGATCTAATTAAAATGTGTGCATGTGTGTGTGTGTGTGTATATATATATATATATATATATTATGCACACATTATATAAATGGTTAATAAGGTATCATTAATTTAAATATTTATGTATATTTTTATGCACATTTTATGCATATAATATAAATACAATATATTTTTATGCATAAGTGATAATATACGTACCATATATTTTATGTATAAGTGATATTATTATAAACTTTCTGATATCATATATATGACATACTTGATCAGATTTATACAAATATTTAATATCACTTTATAATCAATTTGAACTTAATCAAGTCAAGCTCAAGTTTTAAGAACTTGTGGTCCTGGTGAGTTAAGTTGAACAATTACAAAACCAATCAAGCTCAAGTCAAGGTTGAGTTTAAAACTTCCAAGTTGAGCCGAGTTCCACTATCCCAATCAAAGAAGAGAATTTAGCTCAACCATTTCAAAACTATTGTGTGCATCAACGAAAAAGATTAGCCTAACAGTAATTTTAAATATTGAAAAGCAAGAAAATAACTTTCTTAAAAAATAAAACTGAATATAAGCCTAAACTAATAATTCTAAGGGTCTGCATGCTTGTTGCATATCATCCGGTATAATATCTATATTAAGCCAAAATTATAAGTAAACTTTTGAAAAAGTTTTTAAAAGTTACATGCCATCAATATCTAGTGAATTAACTGGAGATTTAAATATATGACAAGTTCTCAAAACTATATACGCTGTTAAAGCTTGATATTACATTGTTGGCCCACAATCAAACAGCTTAAGCTTTTAGGTTACGTGGTAATTTAACATGGTATCAGAGCTGGTTATCAGGAGGTTCTGGGTTCTAGTCTCGTTGCCTACATTTATTATGTGGTGTTTAAAAAAAAATTATTATATTCCCTATAATGGGTGTCATCTATCATGTGTGTATCACACCACATGTTGTCAGGCTGGACATGCGGGTGTTAAAGCCTGATATACATTGTTGGCCCATAACCTAATAGCTTAAACTTTTAGCCTTTTAGGTAAAGTGGTAATTTAACATACGCAAAGTTATCAGAACATCACAAACTTATTCCTATGCTACTCTACACATCACCTGAAAGCCTCAAACACAACACTTACATAAAAGCATTCCTAATGTCTTTTGCACACCTAAATCAAAGTGTATCCACTACAAAAACACAACAAAATCAAGCCTTAAGTCCCACTAGGTGGGGTCCGCTACATGAATCATTTTCCACTAATTTATACAATCATGGACAATTTCTTTCAAAAAATTCAAAGCTATTAAACTCTTATACACTATCTCATTCCAAGTTATTTTAAGTCTACCTCTACCCCTTCTACTACCCCTCACAATAACTAGCTCGCTCTTCCTCACTGGCGCACTATGTGGCCTACATTGCAAGTGCCCAAACCATCAGAGTCACCCCTTCCTTATCTTATCTTCTACAGGAGCTATGCCAAACTTACTACGAATATGTTCATTTTTTAATTTATTTTTCAATGTTATATCATTCATCCATCAAAGCATTCTCATATCAGCAACTTTCATTTTTTGGATCCATATAACATAGCTGGTCTTATATCCACCCTATAAAAATTTCGTTTTAGCTTTAAGGGTATTTTACCATCACAAAGCATGCTTGAAAAACTTCTCTATTTTACCCAACCTGCTTTAACTTTATGCATTACATCCTCTTCAATTTCTCCTTCAACTTGCATGATATATCCAAAGTATTGCAATCTACAAGAGTTATTTATTTCTACATTATCAAGTTTAACTTTGTCTCTAATATTCCTCCTACTATTATTGAAATTACATTTCATATATTCTTTCTTATTTCTACTTATCCTAAAGCCTCTAGATTCTAAAGTTTCTCTCCATAATTCTAACTTAGCCTCTACTCCACCCTAGTTTCATCAATCAGTACAATATCATCTGCAAATAACATATACAATGGAACCTCATTTTGGATACTCCCAGTCAGTTGGTCCATCACAAAAGCAAAGAGATAAGGGCTCAAAGAAGATCCTTGATGTACACCTATTGTGATTGGGAATTCTCTATTCTCTCCACCTATAATTCTTACACTAGTCATTACTCCACCGTACATATCGTTAATGACATCAGCATGCCTACTATATACATTCTTTTTTTCTAAAACCCACCATAGAACTTCCCTAGGTACCCTATCATATGCTTTCTCTAAATCAATATATACCATATACAAATCCCTCTTCTTTTCTCTAAACTTTTCTATTAATCTCCTTAAAAGATATATAGCTTCTGTAGTAGATCTCCATGGCATAAAAAAAGAATTGATTTTCTAAGACTTTAGTTTCTAGCCTTAACCTTTGCTTAACTACCCTTTTCCACAATTTCATTGTATGACAATAAGTTTAATTCCATAATAGTTATTACAATTTTGAATATCTCCTTTATTTTTATATATAGGTATTAAAGTGTTTTCCCTCCATTCATCTAGCATTTTCTTAGTTTCTATAATTGTGTTAAATAAATTAGTTAACCATATACTTACATTATCACCTAAGCATTTCCAAACTTCAATTGGAATGTTATCTGGTCCTATAACTTTTCTGTTTTTCATTTTTTTAGTACAAAATAAACTTCATTAACTCTAATCTTGCAAATAATTCTCATATTTTTAGTATTTTCCTGATTTGTCAATTCTAAGTTTAAGCCTTCTATTTGATTTTTATTAAATAGCTTACTAAAATAACTTCGTCATCTTCCTTTTATGTCCTCTTCCTTAACCAAGACAATATCATCCTCACTTTTTATACATTTTATATTACCTAAGTCCTTACTTTTTCTTTCTCTAGCTCTAGCAAGTTTAAATATATCTCTTTCCCCTTCTTTTTTATCTAATCTATCACACAAATTATTAAATGATTTATGTTTAGCTTCACTAACAACCTTTTTAGCATCTTTTCTCGCTTCTTTATACTTTTCAAAGTTATCCATGTTTCTACATTTTTTCCATGTTTTATACCAAATTCTTTTTGTCTTTACGGCTTTTTGAACATCTTGATCCCACCAACTCTTCGCTATTCGAGAATCTTCCTCATGCCTCACCAAAAATCTCTTTTATTGTTTTTTCAATAGAGCTAGCTATCATATTCCAAAGGTGGCCAATCACCACCTTTGATCATTTTATCTTTAAATTTGATTATATTTTCTCCCTTTAGGTTCCACCATCTAGTTCTCTTACACTGATTTATTTTCTCCTTTCTCTTCCATTTTTTAATACATATATCTAACACTAAAACTCTATGTTGTGTGGTTAAGCTTTCACCTAGGATAACTTTACAATCCTCACATGATAAACGATCTACAAGGCATGAAAGAGAACATAATTGTTAATATGCAGTTTTCAATACAAAGTAGGCAGGAAGCAGCATCAGTACCCATCACATTTATACATATTTTCTCCATGAAGCCACTCTCTGACTGTGAATTGATCAAGGCAATCCTCCAAAGATGCAGCATCCCCTTGAATTTCAACAGTTAAATCCATCATACTTTCATACTGATTTGAAATCTTATTGCATTCCATACATATCACCTGGAAATAATAAATCACACTTAGGAAGCTCGTGCTAAAATGAAACCAAAAAAAAAAAACAATTGAATGCAAGCAAACGCTCATGGAGAAATTGGAATCTACTGCAGGTTTTAATGTATTAAAAAAATTAGTTCCAATGAGATCCATAATTCTAAATGCAATCAAAGGAGAAACAATAACATGACCCATCCAAGCAAAATGTCAGATTATCTTACTGGAAAGAAAAAAAAAGTTGCCATTCATATTATGTATGCAGCAAATATTAAACTACAGAAAACACAGAAAAGCTCCAAAGAACTCTTCTCATGGGCATAGCTCTTATTCTTTGCTGATTTGCAAGAAGATTCATTACCTAGCTTCACTTGTGTGTGTTGTTTCCGGATGCTTTAAAGAAGTGAGCTTCTCAGATATTCAATAGGATTGGCTCTATTTGATGACCAATCTTTTCTTTCCCCACACCATTGGTTTCCAGGTCACCCCTTTCAGGGCCCAACTAACACAGTAGGAAGGAGCCTCCAACCTTCCCTTAATTCCCACCCTCCTCCAGGTAAGTAGGTGCAAGATTCAAAACCACAGGCATTGTTCACACCTTGGCCAATGAGGCAACTTGCAGGGGTTAATGACCAATCTTATAATTTTATGTAGCGGTACTTAAAAGCCAATCTTTTCTTGAAGGGTTTTAAAGTTTTAACAAAATCCTCCTCACCCTTATAATATAAAGGATGAGTGATTTTAGGCACCTTAGTATGTGCAAAGCTCATAACAAAATCATTTCTATGACCAATGTCAACCATCTTAAGTTTTTTTTTTCCTTTTGGAAAAGAGAGGCAAACTAAAATATTATATATATATAAGGGGTTCCTAAAAAATGAAACTGAAAACAAAGAAAGAAAAACAACAATCGTCTTAAGTTAATTCTTTCAACATTATCAGTAGCATGCAGAAGCGCATTTACCCACAGCAGGTAATGTGATCTTTGAGAATTTTCATTACGTGAAAAATCAGATAACTAAGCAAGGGGTGATGGCGATGGAATTATATGGCCAAGGGCTATAATAGGGTTGAATGGGAGTTTCTAAAGAAAATGGCAACGTTGGAGCTTGAGAAAAAAGGAATGAACTTATTACACATTGTACCACATGCTCTTTTTCCATAATGATAAATGGATGCCCCATATGTTTCTTCCACACAAAAAAGTGTGTTCGACAAGGAGGTCCTCTTTATGCATATCTTTTTTTTTTTTTTTGGTGTGCAGAAGGGTTTTCTGTCATGTTAAAGCTTGCATATTCATAATGTTAAACCAGGTGGACCAGAAGAGCACACAAAAGTTTGAGGATATTAGGGAATCTCTCATTGCATGAAAGGGAATTGGCACAAAGTAAAATTAGATGGTTTGAACTTTATTCCAATGAAAAATATGATAAAGTCTACTAGGGACCAGCTGAAGGAAATCTAGGGAATCATGCGAGCAGATAAGCAAGAAGTATCTTGGACTTCCAAAATGGTAGGGGAATCAACGAAGCAAATTTTTATATTCTTAATGAAAGAAGTAGAATGAGAACTTATTATCTACGGTGGTGAGAGAGAGCTTTCTCAAGGTAGTGACCAAGACTATTCCTATCCATACTATAAGTTGTTCTAAACTGCCAAAACGTCTAACTGGGCTCCGAACTGGATTTTGTTAACATTGACCACTTACAAACATTTGGTTTTTAGATTTTGGTAAAAGTATAGACTATTCAAATGCCCCAACTATTAAACTTTATTTGATTTGCAGCATACACTTGTCATTAATAAGTATTGGCATAGAAACCAATTCAAATGGTCCGACTATTAAACTTTATTTGATTTGCAGCATACACTTGTCATTGATAAGTATTGGCATAGAAACCTTGTCCTAACCAAACCACTTGCATTTTTCATACAATTCAATATTCCCAAGAATCATTTATATTCATAGATCAGCTAAGGCCCACCTGTGACAGCCTGCTATCAAATTCCAGGGTTGTATGAAAAATGGCAGCAACAAGGACCACACAATTTACCCTGCATTAATTGCAACATCAAGTTTGTCATGCCCTAACCTCAAGATGTTGACTCAAACCTGAGGGTGAGCCTTGACCCAACAGTAAGGGTGTTACAATCAAACATGAATTTCAAAGGCTTTTCCTTTTTTTATAACGAAAGAATTTCATTGATAGAATAGGAATGTACAAAAATGGGAGAGTAAAGCATCTCCTTCTAAAATTCTGGGTAACACCAGAGAAATAAAGAAAGTTAAAACAAAAGGAACATTAGAAACAACCCAAAAAAATCAGCAGGCCCTATCAATTCAACAAGGAAAACCAATTACGCTGAACATCAGAAAAACGCATCCCCCTGAAGTTTCCATTACCCACACACCAAAGAAAAGCCAAATGTTGAATCTTCTCCCAAACCAGTAAAAGAGAAAACTTCTTCCCAGCAAAAAAGTGCGTGTTTCGTTCTGTCCCCAACGGAAAGCAAATAAGGCACAATTCCATAACTCCTTACCCTCCTTTTTCCTGCCAAAACCAACAAACTGAAATGCCAAAAACTCCTCCACTGTCATTGGGCAAACACAGCATTCGCCAAAATAATTAAATACCTTGTTACATATCCTCCAGGAAAAATCACAATGTAAAAGAAGATGTGAAGTAGTTTCAGAGCAATTAAAACAAGGCACACATATGTCCGGAGATTGAACCAGATAGGTCATCTAATCAGTAGCAAGTTATTGGTGTTAACCCTATTAAGCACAACCAACCAGATAAAATCTTTGATTTTAGAGGGAACTTTGGCCTTCCAGACAGTTCTATGGAGAGGAAAAGGAAAACCAGAGCTAGTCAAAAACTCACAGAAAAATCTGCAGGAATAGAACCCCAATGGATCCAAGGAACAAGAACGACTGTCAGCTTCCAAAAGACTCAACAATTATTCAGCAAGATTAACAAGGAGAATAACTCCTCCATCTCCCTATCATTCAATGGTCTCCTAAAGTGAAAATCCCAAGAAATTAAAGGACCACTCGATTCCACAATGAAAGAAGAAATAGATTCCTTCTGTTCTGAGCTTAATTGAAATAGACGAGGAAAAGAGGTGGACAAAACAACATTCCCGAACCATAGGTCTTTCCAAAAATGAATGTTATAACCCCTACACCCAATATAAATTTAGTACATGGAATAAAGAGGGAATAAATCTGAGCGATGGCATTCCACAAACTCTCCAAAGAACATCTAAGACCCAAATTGGAAACCCACCCATTCCCATCAAGTCCAAATTTCTTTTTTGTAACTTTATGCCACAAGGAAGGAATCTCTAAAGGAAACCACCAAAACCACTTGACCAAGAAAGTCGTGTTTTTAAACACCAAATTACCAAAACCCAATTCACAAAACGATACCTAGCCTCCCCCACCCTTGACCAAAGGAAACCTATCATGATTCTCTAAATTCTGCTAGCCACACCCACAGGTATTTTGAAAATAGAAAAAATATAATGGGATACTAGAAAGACAAGCTAGAGTGAGGGTAATCATACCTCCACACTCTTCCGACCATCTAAACGCTTAGCCATTCTCTCGATAACAAGGTCCCAAAAACTAGTGGATCTAGGATCCCCCTCCCCACCCCCCAAGGGGACTCTTAAATAAGATAACGGCCAATCCAAAGCAACACAACCTACCTCCAAGGCTAACTCCCTACTTGCTCCTCAGCCCTTCCCCAAATTGATCTTAAGCCATGAAACCCTTTCAAAAATATGTAAAATCCCCAAAATATTCAAAAGATGACTTATGATCCTCTTAGAAAAAGATAGTGTCATCAGCTAACTGAAGAAGTGGAGCCATTACCTCCTCTCTCCCCACTTGCAAGCCTTTCACTAAATGTCCAAACCTCTAACCATAGCTCTATCAACCATACTACTTAAGGCATCAGCCACTAGGACGAACAAAAAAGGGGGAAGAGGGTCTTCTTGTCTAATCCCCTTGAAGCTCTAAACCAAGATTTAGGTTCCCCATTCACTATAACCGAACAAAACACATTAGAAATCTTGTCCAACAAATTCCAACTCCCCCTATCATAGGCTTTATCAAAATCCCACTTAAATATTAATCCCCCCTTCTTCCTTCTCCTAATATCCTCAACAACTTCATTTGCAATCAAAATTGCATCCTCTGTCTGTCTTCCTCCCCCAACCTCATAGTCTTATCAAGAACCACACTCAACATTCTAGCTAGTGCTTTAGCAATTATTTTATCAACTCTGGATACTAACCTATAGGCCTATAATCAATGTCTTGATAGACCTACTTTTCTTAGGCATCAAAATTATGAAAGCAAAGTTAATACTATTGCATAAAGTTTTGTTACAATAAAATTTGTCAAAAACCTTCATCAAGTCATCCTTAACCATTTCCAAGAAATCTTGAAAAAAAAAACCAAATTAAAGCCATCCAACCGCTTTATCCTTATTCATTGAAAAGATAATAGATCTTACTTCCTCTTCCTCAAAAGGTCTCGCTAATCAATATATTTTATCACTAGACAAAGGATCCCACTCTAGCCCTTCCACCATTAGTCCATAATCATATTCCTCATAAAACAGATTATAGTAAAAATCAGTGATCTCCGAAGCTATCCTACTATTATCCAAGATAATTTTTCCCCCCACCCAACCAACTCCAACTCCCTAGTAGAATTTCTCCCCAAACTCCCGCTTGCTAACCTATGAAAAAGTCTTGTGTTACAATCCCCCTCTCTTACCCATTTTAACTTCATCTTTTGCCTCCAACTTCTCATTTCCTTAAAAATCACCAATTCCAACTCATTCTTTGAGGATATTCTTTTCAGTCCCTTCTCCCCCAAGAGATTAAAAGCTTATTCACAACTATTGAGCTCAACCAACTCACCTAAAATATGGATTTTTTAAGCCTAATGTCCTCGAACACCCCCCTGTTCCACCTTTTCAATTTTTCTTTCTACCTCTTCAATTTCCTCATGAATCCAAAACCTTCCCAACTCCTATCCACCTCCTCAGTCCAAGACACCTTCACTAAATGTTGAAAGGTTTTGTGTTCCAGCCATATATTTTCAAATCTAAAAGGGGTGACCCCAAGCCACCTTCCTAGATTCCAGCAGAATAGGAAAATGATCAAAAGTACCTCTAGGAAGGGTGACTTGCGAAAGATTAGGGAACTCATCCTCCCACTCACTGGAGAAAAAGAACCTATCAAGTCTACTAGCCACAGCACTTGCCCCGCCCACCGACCAAGTTAAATTTGTGTCACTCAAGGAATATCCCTCAAGCCACAGTCCCTAATAAATAAATCAAAATTTTGCATTGTTGGAGTAACCCTGCCTACCCCCTTCTTTTCCCAAGGGAATCTCAATGCACTGAAATCACCCCCCACTATCCACATAGAGGAATAGAAATTTGAGACATAATAAAGCTCGTCCCAAAAAAAAGGTTCCTTAGAGAAGGCCTAGAAGGACCATAGACTAAAGAAACCCACCACCGGTCTCTCACCTCTAACAAGACAAGAAAAAAAAAAAAAAAAAAACCCTCTAAGCTGTCCACTATTGATATGGTACAGATATCACACGCCACTAGAATGCCCCTACCGATCCTCGAGAGGGTAAAAAGACCCAGTCCTTATTGCACCCTTCCCAAATCCCCATAACAACCTCCCCATGGGCTAATTCAAGCTTAGTCCCCTGAATCAAAACAATACCAAGAGAACTCCTAAGCAAAACCTCCCTAACCAAGCTTCTCTTCCTAACATTCCCAAGACCCCTAACATTCCAACTTACAATCTTCATAATTTAACTCGTTTAGCCCCTCTCTCCTTGTTCCCTTTCCACCCCAATAATTGATAGAAAAAATAAAATTTTTAAGTTCTTTTTGAACTTACTTCTTCCTCCTCTTGTAAGTTTTAAGTACTCAAAACCCAATCTAACCTAAAAACCGCCAAGACTCACAAGTTTCAAACCCAGGTCATGCATGAGTACATTTGGAACTTTTTAGTCTCTCTCACTACCCCTTAGACCAAAAGCAAAGGCCCTACCCCTAGCGATACCTTCCTTGTGACAATAAGCATCAAAAGAAAGAGAGGACTGAGAGGGAACGAGAAGTATACCTTTTCCTGATCTAGAGGAATTTAAACCCCCCCCCCCCCCTCCAAAAGCATCATGAAAATTTTCAACTAGGTCCACATTTTCAAGAGTATGCTTAAAAACAAGGGACAAAGCCCCTGTTTCAATCAATGTTATGCTCCGGTCTAGGTTGTGATTTATAGTATTAACACCCTCTTGCTCAATGTCAGAAGACAAATGAAGAGTCTCATCTCCTAAACGTTGAGTGTCTTGTGAAGGAAATAAACACATCTTTGGTAACTCCTCATCTTCAATAGCAAGAGTTCTACGAATTGGTCCCAATCACACTCTCCTTCCATATCTAAATCAGTCAGTAACTGTTCGAATAACAATCCATTATCAAAGTCATAGAAAATGCTTTTATCATCTTCCGAATTTGATAACTTTTCCTCAATTTTGTCATCCTCGACTTCTTTTGCTACCTCACACACGAACATCATTGGAAGGAGAAGGCCTACAACAACACCCCCCTCAAATCTCTTAAGTGTAGTGTAGGACCTCTTCCGATTGGTTGTTGCCTACCATAAAAGCCTTCACTGCCTCTTTCTCTTTGGAATCCCTATCCCCACGTGAAGTTGGGGACTCTAGTCACTTGATTCTCATTGGGCTAAGAGTTAATGGGCCCTTTACCTTAAATCCGATTGGAGCTTGAGATTCCTTTTGAGTATGAGTGGGCTTGGTCCAAGTATTTTGTTAACAACCCATTTTACCATAGTTTTGGGTGGCCCACTGTACCCTATTCTGAACTTCTCCTTTCCACGCCCAAAATTAGAATTAAAGATCAAACTAGAAAAAGAAGTTGTCTTTCTGCCCCAGGAATCATAGGAATTGCCTCTCTCATTCAAACTACTCCCCTCACTGGCACTGTTCTGACAATGTCAGCGAAGGTCATTTTTTCGATAACCTCTACTCCACATTCCACTTCTTTAGATGTGACTCATGATCGATGAGGTTCAAAAGGCCACATTATGTACACCAGAATGCTGCTCTCCCAATAGAATTTCATATCTAACCTTCGGAATTGCTTTAAAGAAATTTATCCACCCTTCGCTATTATTACCTTTTGGTATACATAGATCCTGATGTCTTCCACATATTAACCCCTTCTCCATGCATAGAAATCTCCCCTCCTATTCCCCTCCCCTTTAGTCGCAACACAATGGATATTCTTGCCCTTCATTGCTAAGGTTAAACCTCCTTGAATTAACTCATTTGTGCCTCTTGAACCATTGCAGATCACTCCCAAGACTTTAATGAACCAAAAGATTTCCTCAATCTTCATAATAATGTAAGAGAAGCGTCTTCCGGAGAATTCTGATATCCTAACAATCAAGGGGTCACGGTGATTAGCACAGAAGGTTTTGCACTCCACCTTGATAGTTGAATGACCACCCATGCGAACTCTGGCATCTCCATGGTTATTAACTCGAACTTCGCATGTGCCCCTGTTTACGACACTCTCCTTAGGCAGCACTAGGTAGCACTGCTTGTACTCCATAGACACAGGTCGATCACCCAAGTGACTAAGGATCGTTTGCTGTGAGAGGCAAGAGATTCTGATATAGAAGGCCAACAGTGTTTGACGATAACATATGTTCGTTAAGCAAGAGTAAAGTTCATTTCTTGTTGGCTTTCCGCAAGCTTCGAAAAAACCCTAAAGCCAAGGATGACTTGTTGCAGATGTTGCAATGGTCTGTACAAGGGATTCCCATATCTAACTGATGGATATATGATCGAAAAGAAGGAGGTGTTAATCGGTTTCAGGTCTAGATTAATGAAGACGAATGGCTTCAGCTAGAAATTTCAGGAGTAAGGTGTTTAGAAGTGCTAGTCGAGCTCCCTATTGCAAAGGAGGGTGACACCGATCTAAGTTAACCAAGAAAATTGGTTTTGGCTAGAAAATTTGGGTGAATGGTGATCAAAAGTGCTTGCCATCACCATCGGGGACTCACATCACTTCTCTTTCTCTCAAAGGTTTTTTCATAATAAAACAAATTCATTACAAAAGGAAATAATTACAAGAAGAAGAGGACATGATATCCTACATTAAAGATAAAACAAAATTACAGCAGTGCTGCCTTCCATCCCTTCGAATATCAGACGATGACAATCCCCCAAAAAACCAAAAGAATGTGCCCAAAAAGAATCAAAAAAAGTAACTTTCACCCGAAGCAAAAGTCGAGAAGTTGCAGGTCAAAATTAAAAGTTAGTCATAGAAAAAGCCTCTCCAAATTTGGAGGTAAGGTTGCATACGTCATGCCCTTCCCAAATCTCCAATATATAGTGCGAGAGCTTTATGCACATGGTGTTGCATTATCAAGTGCATCTTGCCGTCAATATGGATTTATGACATGACCAACTATTAGGAAATACAAGAAGAGATTTTCAAACCTCAAAGAAGTGTTTATTAATTTGCTAGGAAGTCCTAATCAAAGTGTTTCGAGGTTTTTTTTTTTTTTTTTCTCCATGCAATTACTTAGTGGTTTATTGCTAAGGAAATACTCTATGGAAGCTGCTCACAACCTCTAGGAGTCTCAATAGTGGGCCCCAGCTAGAGAGACCCTTAATTTTGGAGTGCTCGACCCCACAACCTCTTAAGCTTCCCCTTACCTATGGGCTTCAATCTCGTACCCCTTTGCAAAGAATAGTGCAGAATTGGCTCATTCACTCCAAGTGGGCTATAATGGTTTATACGAACACATAATCATACCCTTTTCTTCTTCCCAACCAAATGCAAAAGCTTCCTCTTAGGTCAATTCCTAGATTGGTGGCCCTACTCTCCCCCCCCCCCCCCCCAACCCTTTTTTTTTCCCAAATCATAACACTCCAACCAAGGCTTATCTGATTGGCCTGCCTCCACCAGTCCTGGAAGGATTGAAAGGGCTGCAACTCTCGTCAACACACAGTCGATCCACTTCTTCCAATTATACTTCAAAACAGCGAGCTTTTCTCCACATCTGCCACGAAGGAAGCAGCTGGATCAATGAAGTTAAATGTCAGCTACGAGCTTTATCCAAATACAATAATACCACCGATATACAAGATAGCCTGCTTGCTCCTCACTTTCATCAAATGTACACTAAGCATTGAGTTTGTGAAATTACCTACTTACCTAGGGTACATGTTAATGTCCTTGAAGCCCTTAGCATCAAAGGAGGCCCACGCCCATTACCAAAGTCCAAATTTGATCAGAATCCTTATCAGGCACTAGACATCCACATTTAAAACACTTGAAAGATTGTGTTGGCACCATCCTTTTCCATCCCAAAACCTCGTCGTAGTTTGGTCTACCCGAACCAAATCAAGGGCCTTCTCATTGATTCACCTCTCATCCCTAAACTAATCACGACCTTCCACGCCTATGAGCCCCATGCTTCAAAGAACATAACCGTTAAAGCTTGATATACATTGTTGGCCAACAACCAAATAGTAGTAGCTTAAACTTTGGCATAAAGTGTTGATCTAACATGGTATCAGAGCTAGTTACCAAGAGGCCCTAGGTTCTAATCTCATTGCCCGCATTTATTGTGTGAGCCACAATGGTTTATACAAACACATAATTGGAATGTTTTATCTATTCCTTCTTCCCAACCGCATGCAAAAGCTTCCTCTTAGATCAATTCCCAAGACAAGCAGCCCTCCCCCTTTTTTTTAAATCATAACACTCCAACCAAGGCTTATCTAATTGGCCTGCCTCCACCAGTTCTAGCAGGATAAAAGGTACTCAACTCTCGCCAACACACAGTCGGTCCACTTCTTCCAGTTAAACTTTATACTAGCGAGCTTTTTTCCACATCCACCATGTAGGATGCAGCTGGGTCAATGAAGTTGAAATGTCAACTATGAGCTTTATCCAAATTCAATAATGCCACCAATGTACCAAATAACCTACTTGCTCCTCATGTTCATCAAATGAACACTAAGCAATAAGTTTGTCAAATTACCTACTTGCCTAGTGTACATGTTATGTCCTTGAAGCCCTTAGCATCAAAGGAGGCGCGCGCCCATCACCAAAGTCCAACTTTGATCAAAATCCTTATCCGGCACTAAAAATCTACATTTAAACACTTCAAATATCATGTTGGCAACATCCTTTTCCATCCCAGAACCTCATCGTAGTTTAGTCTACCCTAACCAAATCAAGGGCCTTCTCATTGAGTCGCCTCTCAACCCCAACCCAATCACAACCTTCCAAAACTGTGAGCATGGTTTTAAATAACAGTCGCGACCATTACGTAACGTCATTACGTAACAATTTTTTGGGTTATTGATACTGTTACACACCTCGAAATCGGTGGGAAGAAAAATCACGGCTGTAGCAGCCGTTACGAACCGTGACTATTATGTAAAGACCGCTACAGGACTGTTACGCCAAAAAATTTATTTTACTTTTTACTTTTTCTTCTCACTTTTTCCCTCTCTTTCATAAATCATTCTCAATATACCATGTGGTGAGAGGGGGAAAAGATTATAATGAGGATGACAATGATACAAAATTTACTATTTCTTTAAATACTCACAATAGATACATTGATTAACAATTTAAAAATACTAACTTGTTAGGAAAATATTTTATTTTGATATTTATGTTCTATATTTTTTAACTTCAACCTTCTTCTTTTCTAGTTATTTTATATTTGTATTATTCGTATGTCTTATGTGTCTAATAGATTAATGGAGTGTATAATGTATTTTGTTGTACTAATTAATTTAGCTCACATTAGAATTTATCATAGATAAGAACAATGAGAAGTATAAATATGCACACACATGTAATTTTTCTATCAATGGTGGTTTAAAACAAATGTAAACTTGTTGTCCTTACCAAATAACTTAGTTAATCGAACTAAAGGATCGAAAATATACTAAAACTCTTTCTAAGAAGGATTAAAAGCTTAAAACATGCAAGTATGCTAATATGCACAAGGTTGTGTGTGCTTGAAAAAATTCACAGCCGTTACACCCACTTCCCGTTATGTAATATCTGCTACTCCTGCTTCCCATTGCACCCGTTACCATTACGTTACGCTACCCGCTACCGCAATTTAAAACCATGATTGTGAGCCCTGTGCTTCAAAGAACATAACCATTAAAGCTTGATATACATTGTTGGGCCATAATCCAATAGTAATAGCTTAAACTTTTGCGTAAAGTGGTGATCCAACATGCTACCAAAGCTAGTTACTAGGAGGCCCCAGGTCCATGTATCGTTGCCCACATTTATTGTGTGATGTTTAAAAAATTATTGTATTCCCTGTAATGGGTGTTATTTATCATGTGTTTATCTCTCCACCTACTATCAAGCTACCACGCAAGGGGGTGTTAAATCTTGATATACATTGTTAGCCCACAACTTTTTTTTTATAACAAAAGAAGATATCATTAATAGAAATAGAATTTACAAGAGGAGGAATGAGAAATCTCCCATGACAACTTGAGACACACCAATACTAAACAAAAAGCATAAAAAATGCCCAAGAAAAAAAAATCATACTATCAACGAATTCCTCCAATCTCTTTATAGCTCCTGAAAGCTTGCCTCTTTAAAAATCCATACCCAACACACCACAAAGAGGCCAAATACTTTATTGTTTCCCAAACCAACATCTGATTTAATTTTTTCCCAGATAATATCTGAGTATTACGTTCCATCCACAAATCCCATATACTAAGAAAAAGCCACACTTCCATAAAGCTGCCCTGTCTTTTCTTCTATTAAAACCTACGACGGATATTTCTAAAAATTCTTCCACCGAGGGAGCACAAACCCAACTTTCTCCAATTGTTGGCCCACAACTTAATAGCTTAAGCTTTTAGGTAAAGTTGTATTCTAATGGTAATCTTAGTGGACAACTAAAGCATGCATGAAAGGAGATTACATAACATGCACAAATGACTTTTCAAGTCAACCCTCTCAAAAAAACATAAAGGAAAATGAGAAAAAAAATTCTTAAAAAAATAACAACAGTGTTGCCTCCATTACTGACCTGACTATTTTGAACTAGTCCACCAGAACTGAACAAGTCTAGGGAAAAAATATTAGTAAAAAAAAATTTATGGGCAATTCAAGCCTATTCAACGAAATGGGATCAATTTGAAGGGTTTGAGAGACTAATCCCATGGCCTTTTAGAGCAGACCTATGCAACAACTCAACAGCATGGCCAGGATATTGCAAACCTCCAGAGAGACATCAGGGGCCTTAGCAGCAAACTGCCAGATGTCTTGCGCAACTTGATGCACAGATAAAAGGGAACCAGATGGTCGATGCCATCGAAACCTCTGGCTTGAAGCGAACTCTGGAGCCACATGGAAGTAATTTTCATAATATTCAGCAACCCCGACTATGCCAAATAGGTCTACTCTCAATTGTGTTCTTTGACTCAGCACTGAAAGTGCATTGACATGTACTCCAGGCAATCTCACTTCAATTTGATGAAAGTGGGCAACACCATGTCAGCCAGTATATTGGTGGATTGCATTATAGTATTTGGATAAAGCTCATCCAACATTTCAACCTCTGCTTGTGTCCTATGACAGGGATGTGGAAAATGAGCTTACTCACATGAAAGATAGCTAGAAGAAGTGGACCAGAAGAACGAAGCGGAGGGCTCCGTTGACTTTTATCCCACCAAAATGGGTGGAGGCAAATCAACCAGATAAACCCTGGTTGGAGAGTTACGAGTGATGGGGGAAGGATCACATATCTCAGCAAGGCCCCAAGACAAAGCCTTTGCATGTGGTTCTAATCATGACTATGAACCATTAGAGCCTGCTAGCAATGAATATACAAGTTCAGATAGTGAGCTGTCACCACAGGTTCAAGTCTATGCTATTCTTTGCCAAGGTGCAACAAAGCCTAGCCCAGGATCATCACCAAAGTTCAATGATCTTTTTTGGCATGTGGATTTGATTAGCCGTCACCAACTTGATTGCACTCACTCCAGACTTGTGTGATGTAGATATTCAAGTACCAAGTCGGCTTTATGAATGTGATGTCTTCTTGTGTAGATGCAAAACATGTGTTGAGGGGAATTTCCTTATGATTGCACTGCTATGCTAGCAACTAGCTCTCTAGTGACATGTTGTTTGGAAGACCTTGGCAATTTGAGTCACATGCTCTATAATGATCATGCATTGACTCAATCCAACAAGATCTACATTCTAACATTGTCTAAGATGTTAGTCACTTGAGGTCATTGGATCATTGTGGAATATTTTTCATTCCCCAAGTCCACACTGGCTAATCAGTGTTTTGAGGTTGAGATTCTTGGAGGTTGGGAGGAATGATGGTGGGAGAGAGATCATCGTGAAAAAATGGACCTACCTAATATCCCTATGCATTGTTTAGGAAATGATCAAAATTTTGATTTTATTTTATCTATTTGTTATTTCCATGGCATTATTTCCATTTAGTAAATTCGGTAAGTGTGTCTCTTTAAGAATTTAAGAAACTAATTATCTATATAGATGAAATATAAGTGCTTCAACAGTAGCTATTCCAATTTTGAAATAAGTGGTTTGTTATTGAAATTTAGGGTTTCACACCGGTGTCACGCATTTGTGCTGCTCAGCGTCAATAATATCACTAGAACAACGACAGATTTTTTTAAAATAAAATAAAATAAAAACAATAATTCCAGGAACAACAAGAAATTCAATTTTAAAAAAAGAAAAGGAGTCTGACAGCCACATGCAGGCACTCTGAACACATGAAATAGATACAAATAAGCAAGAAACCACTGAACATCATTTCATTAATGCAACTATATAAAACACACAAACTAGAAATTTGGGAGAAAAACACAGTTCAGAGCTGCATTGAGATATAAACCAGCAGAAAGCATGACAGATTGTAAACAATGGCGTGCCATCAGCATCCATAATACTGCATCATGTGTTTGGCAGAAGATACAAATTTATAGAGAAGAAGCAAAACATTTAGATCTACTAAGTAAGAAAAAATTCAACCTGAGATTGAAGGTGACCACCAAATATATGTTGAATAAGTGTAGTCTCCTGCGAGCATGGATGTAGCGCTTTTTCACCACCAAATTCATCGAGGCACAATGACTGCATCGTATCAATAGCGAACCTACAAATGATCAAAGAAATTTAATTAAATTTAAGGAATCAGTTCCCAACAAGCCAATGACCTGTAAGAGTGATGATAATAGCCTCAAAAAGATTGATTCATTTGGACATAGTGATCAGAATAAATAAATGAAATTAGGTGCAAGGAGTAATAGGAACCTCATGAACTCATGAGCATCCTCCTGCTTTCCATATCTAAAATTACCACCAATATTAGGTAACCGGGAGAGAATATTGAGTGGTGAAAAAGGCTGCAGACTACGGCTTGCTCTTTCAACATGCATTTGAAATTCGCATAGGAAGCACCAATCATTTCGCCTGCCTGAAGAATAAGAAATAACAATCAGAAGGGTGAAAAAAGTGCTAAAGAGACCGTATGTCATAAGTAATTCTGATCCATATGTTTACATTCTCTCCGATGGCCTTTCTCTAACAAATAGGCAACAAGTGGTCGAGTAAATGCAAGACACTGTAGAACAACATTGGCAAAACAACTGCACAGAAAAAGAAATATTACTTAGTTTTCCAAATGTTCAGAATTTTGAGCTAATGTGCCACATAAATATGAGTATGCATATCATATACTTAAATCAAATTAGAGAGAGCATTCAAACTTTCAGATGATAAGATTATAACATATTAGTATGGTCACCTGTTTCCACAATTCAAAAGGCCGCAAGGAGGGCATCCCAGCTTGTCCCAGTTGAAAAGCTCCACAAATTCATCATAGGGGAATAGAATCTGAAAATATAAAGAGCATTACTAGTATCTTATTGTGGTATAAGAATTATTGAAATCATGAGAAGCCGACCAAAAAGAAGTTATTCACCTTTTTCGGCTGCTTAAAAATCTTTGTAGTTCCACTAGCAGGAACCAGTGAAATATTACCACCACCTCCAAAAAATGTCTTCCCATGGTTAGATGCAGATTCCATTAAATTTACTTTGCCAGCTAATTGAAACTTCTTGCATTTTGTCTTATGCCCAGATCCCCAGTGCTGCACTTGACAACTTTGCGAGCTGCGAAAAGAGAAAATGGGAGGGGGAATCAGGGAATCACCCAAAATAAGATGTTCTAAAATCAATTATTCAATCAAGATAAGCTGGCCGTAGGCTTATCAAAAATACATAAATAAATAAACAGTAAAGTAGGCGGCAAGTCCCAGCGCCCAGATCCACAAAACAATTATTTCCCGATGCAGCAACAATAACAGCTCGTGCTACAAACGTTGACTTAAGCCCTTAACTTCAGATACATGGCTACTTGCATTCGAATAATTGAATAGGATAAGGTTATGGTTGATGAAAATAATTAAATTATGATGTGACATATATTAGAATGTAAACTACTGCCATGTGTGCACACGCATAAAAACACTGGCTTCATGCCCATTCAGGTATATTTACATAACAAACAATAAAATAACTATTACAGTAGAAAACAAGCTCTAAAATAAAAGTGAAGAAATTTCTATTTAATTCAGATTCAATTATAAAGAATAAGAATTGAATATCAATTTTAATCACAGTTAAGTTAAAAAATGACAATATAACAGCAAATTTATGTAAAAAATATATATATCGAGAATATAACAGCACAGTCCCAGGAGCACATAAAAGAATTGAAGCGCCAAAATTGAAAATAAACCTAAACTTGGAAGTCATTCTAATTTCTTTTCGGACTATTCAACTTATCATCACAAAAGAGGGAGAGATATTTGGGTTCCCAGATAAATTCATTTGGTTTTCCTACAGGGTTATCACTGGGTAATGAATATGAGAATATCCAAGAGAGAAAAAAAAAAAAAAAAAAGGAAAGCAAAAAGGTTGCCACCTGCCAAATTTTTGGTCCAGCTAAGAGGAGTAGGGTACTACAATACCAGATGCCCATTTCTCAAGAATTGAAGCTCCAAAATTGGAAAACCTAAATTGGAAGTCATATTCTAATTTCCTTTTGGACTACTCAAATTATTATTACAAGAGGCAGAGAGATTTGGGTTCCCTGATGTATTCATTTGGTTTTCCTACAGGGTTATCAGTTGATAATAAATATGAGAATATTCAGGAAAAAAGGAAAAGCAAAAAGGCTACCACCTGCCAATTTTTGGTCCAGCTAAATGGGGAGAAGGGGTATTATGATACCACATGCCCATCTCTCAAGAAACTGGTAACAAAGAAATACAGCAACAACAACAACAACAACAACAAAACCAAGCCTTAGTCCCATAACAAAGAAAACACGGCATAAACCGAAATCCAATGAAGTTGCCAACCAATCCTGCTGCATGTCTTCCAAAGAAACATGACGAAAAAAGCCATCTGCCAACAACCATAGCAACACAAGATAAACCACTCAGCTCCAAAACAAGTTACTAGCAGTAGCCACACCTTTGAAAATACTAGAGTTCCTCTCCAACCAAACATACCCAAATAATAGCCATAACAGTGCGCATTAACACAGGACTCTTCCATCCGTTACCAAAACCCCTAAAACTGATAAGTACAAAAAGTCTTCAAAAGTGGAGGGGCAAACCCAGTTTTCACCAAATATACCAAATAGTTTATTCCAAACCACCAAAGCAAAAGGGCAGTGAAGAAACAGATGTGAGAAAGTATCTGCACTCCTAAAACAAAGGACACAAACATCATGTGACAGGGCCTTATTAGGCCTTTTCTTCTGAAACCAATCATTGGTTTTGATCATTTCAAGTATCACAGCCCACATAAAGCTTTTATTTTCAAGGGAGATCTCGCTTTCCAAATCAAAAAGTCCAAAGCAAAAGGATCTGCATTAGAGTCATGACTCTCCCAAATGAACATGAAAGAGTCGAGCAAACTGGTTAAGAGAGCCAACTCATTAATTTCTCTCTCAATAAGATTTCTCCCAAAATGGGAGTTCCAAGAAAGACCATCCCCTTGCAAAACAAGAAAATAAAAAATAGGGGTATCATGAAGACTAGATAACCAAAACAGACGAGGGAAAGTAAATTGTCAGAGGCATTTCCCTCACCCAATGGTCCTCCCAAAAACGAACCCATTGCCTATTACCGACCATATACTAGACTTCTGGATGGAAATAATCATAAATATGAGACATAAACTCCCAAGGGCTCGAATAAGTAATAGTAACCCCAACTTTAATATCACACCATTCTGCAGTACACTGTACACCAAATTTACTGCGAAATTGCGAATTACCTTGTGCCAAAAAGAATTAGGTACTAAATGAAAGCCCCCATAACCATTTCCCCATGAAGAAATGTTTTTGGACATTAAATTACCAAGACCCAATCCTCCCTCCCTTTTGGATGTAAACACAACCTACCAGCAGTGTGTTTTTTGTTTGATTCTTCCTCTTTCTTGTTCTGTTCTATTTGCATTTCCTATCTGGTTTCGTCCAGATTTTTTCTAGGGTGATGTCCTATTCTCCTTTGTTTATATTCCTAATCTTTTAATGAAATTTCTTCTTTTGCTATTAGAAGAAAATAGTAAAAAACCCAATTTTGAGTCAGGGAGGAAAGTCAGGCTGTGCGATAGAACTGGGTGCTCTCACGATGCTCTGGCAATAATTACAGCCCAGCTAGGGTGATTGACCAGAGCCCCTGAAACAATTCCAGCAATTCCAGAAAAAATGGAGCTCCACTGTTTCTAAATTCTTGAATTGGGGGGGGGGGGGGGGGGGTGGGGGGGGGATCACGTGTGGCCACAAGTTAGACCTTGTCAGCAGTCTATGGATCTGTCAATGCTGGTATTGGTCAATTGTCTTTCTATAATTCTTCTGCAGGAATTTTGGGAGAAGGTGAACCAAAGGAACAGGTTCATAGTGCTTCACGCTTGAAGGCTTCTGGGACTCAGGCCGGTTTTGTGGTTCCCATTGGCAATGTCTTCCCAAATTTCCGAAAAAATCTCTCAATTGTAATGAGAGCACATTGATGTAGTTCATATTAATGGCCGTTCAAATCTTGATATGGAGGATAACAAAGATGTAGAGAATCTCTTGGAGGCAGAGGAGGGAATGCACATTGATAAGTTGAGTTAAATAGAAGCTAATGTAAAGAATCGGCTAGTCAAACCCAAGAATAAATTTATTGGGGTAGATGTGACTGTAATATATTTGGCCTGAAAAACAGTGTTGATGTTCTTATTAAGGAGGGGGTGATGAAAGAGGAAAAGAGTGGTCTCTTTGGTCTTTCCAGATCTGCTCATTGCCATTAGCCATTCAAAGGAGCTGCAAGTTCAAATATTGCCTTAACCAAGGAGGAAGATCAAGCTCTTGTTCCTGTTCAGAACTTTAGTGTATGGGGTCCATTGATAGTGAAAGAGACAAACCAAATCCTCAAATATTTTTTGTGGTTTGTGGTTTCAAATTAGTGCTTTTGGAAAAAAAAGATTTAAGGCGTCATTCTTGCTTAAGATCTACCAGGAGAAAAAATAAAAAAGAGTTGAGAAGGAGTTGCAAAAATTAGCAACCTTTATTAACTGTGGTGGGGTGCAGATGGAAGAAGAACCGAGGTAAGGGAGGCAGTAGATAGCTTTTATAAGGATCTTTAGTTAGAATGTGGGAGGGTTTAGGAATGTGAACAAGTCAGGCAGTCCAAGAGATTATTCTGAGTTTCCTTTAAGTTGTTTTACGGTAGGAAACTAAGCTTCAATTAGTTGATAAGTCAGCTTAGAAGTATTTGGGACTTTAATTTTACTGATTGAGTGTGTTTTCCTTCTTCTGGTGCCTTGAGGGGTCAAACAGAGTTGTCGTATACTAGGTCTGCCTCCATAGTCAATAGTCTTCCTTGATCTTTCACACTTCCTATTTTGCTGGATTTTCAAGGGAAGGATCAGTGGAGGGTTTCTTTGCTTTAAGAGCCATCTACGTATGGACTTGCATCTCTGTTCTGCGGTGAGCTTTTTTACATGTTTAGTGTTGTTCCTCTAGTTAGGATTTCCAAAAGTGGTAGGCTCTAGGGTTCTTTCTAGCATGTGGTCTTTTGACAGTTTTATTAAACAGAATGGTTTGATGGATTTCCTTTCAGCTAATGCTCTGTTTACTTGGTCTATTGTAGAGGACAACTATTTGGCTAGTTGTTGAGATAGGTTTCATGATGCAGTGAATGGGAGAGTGCCATTCCTATTGTTTCCTCGGGTTTAGTTAAGCAGCCTCTGGCCACTTTCCTCTTTTCTTGGAATCTCCAGAACTAGGTGGGTCCTAGGTTTGAAAACTGAGGCTTACTCTTGTTTTCATCATTTTATTAAGGAGATTTGGAGGATTTTTCCTTTGGTGTGATAAGTCTGTAGGAGGGTTTTAGGTTTATAAATAAGTTGAAACATCATAAGGTGGCTTTGATGAACTGGGATGTTGACATCTTTCGTTATGTGAGGAATAAGAAGTCAAATATTTTAAATGAGATTGATGCCACTGATCATTTGGAGGATTTGGGTACTCTACAAAATTTAGCCTTGAGGAGAGTATCTTCTAAGTTTTAAGTATGAGTTGGAACATTTGTTGTTGGAGGACGATATGAGTAGGAGGCAAAAGGTTGCATTTAAATAGGCAAAAGAGTGGGATTGTAACACTAAGTTTTTTTTCATAAGGTAAGATGGAGAAAGAACAAGATTAAAGATATCAAAACTAGTGAGGAGATGTTAGAAATCTGGATGTGAATGTAGATAAGAGCATGACTTTATTCAGAGGAAGCATGTCTTTTTCTTTTTCTTTTTTTTTTCCCCCTTTTTTTGGTTTGGGAGGGGGGAGTCTAGGTTTGTGACTTGCTGGATTTTGAGAAGGCTTATTATAGAGTGAGTTGGAGTTTTTTGGATAGAATTTTAGATAGGAAGGGCTTTGGTTCAACATGTAGAAGTAGGCTTAGGAACTTTTGTTTCCTTTTTGTGATTACCAATAAGAACCTAAGGCTTTGTTTTCAGCTTGTAAGGGTGAGACAAGGGGTTTCAATGTCTGCTTTTCTCTCTATTTTAGTTGGTGATGTTTTGAGCAGGACGATTGATAGGGTCATTGATATGGGTTTCATTCAGGATCTTTTAGAGGGGAAGATGTAGTTAGCATTTGCAGTTTGCAGATACCAATTTTTTGGGTCAATTATAGGTCTTCCTTCAATAATATTCCTATTGTACTTATTATTTTAGAGTTAGCAGCAATGCTAAAGATTAAGTTGCGTATGTATGGTCTAGCTGCTATTAATCTGACTCTATAGGTGATTTCTAGTTCTGCTACTCACAGTTGAGTTGGAATTTACAATCGCCTTTGATTTAATTCATTTAGGAGTTCCTAGTGGTAGTCCCCACTTCTTACAGTTTTAGGATCCAATACAGGTTTCTAAGCGTCTTGATGGTTGGAGGTAGGGACGTAATTAATTCAATCATAGCTGAACCAAACTACTCGGTTTTCTAAACTTGCAAACCAAAACTGGACCAAAAACCAAGAGTTCAATAAAAACCAAACCATCAGTTTAATTGGTCAATTGGGTAATTATTGGTTTTAAAAATTTTTAACTGTCAAACCAAGCTAATTTGCCATAAAGTTATGTGAACTAAAGAAATTGAGCCAAAAAGACAACAAATGCAATTTAGCTGAGGACCATGGCATAGTGAACCAAGCTAATTTGCTATAAGTTATGTGAACTAAAAAAATTGAGCTCAAAAGACAGCAAATGTTATTTAGCTGAGGACCACGGTGTAGTGAACTAAACTGTTTAAGTTGAGCATTTTTAAGAGGGGGAAGGGTCTTTCCTTCCCAAGTTCTCATTCTAGTTTATGTGGGACAAATAAAAGGCAGCAATGTGCTGCCAAAGCCCTCCAGCGAGGGTCTGGGCACTAGGCACTGTGGAAGCATTCTCCCTTGTCACACATCGGCAAAGAGCAAGGTGAGGGAGCCCCTCCTTTATAATATCTCCAACCCTCTTCTTCATTTTGTAGTTCGCACTCCAAATGTTTGAAAGAACATAAATTTAATAATTAGGAAAAAAAAAATTTTCCCAGCAAAAAATAGAAATATTAATAAGTTCAGATTAAATAAATATATGAACATTCAGTTCAGTTTTCTGGTAAAATAGAAACCGAATATTGGAACTGAAAAACTACCAAAATGCAAAACATAAAATGGCTCAGTCACATCCAATTTTCAGTTTTTCAGTAATTTTTGTACTCCCCTAGTTGGACGGGTGCATCTTTTCCTAGTGGCTTCATAATGCTCTGATCCAGACTTCTCTTTCTTTGGTTCCACTTCATTAATTGTCTTTTTTAAGGTTTCTCTTTAAGGCCGTAGCTAAGCTGGAGAGAATTACAAAACTTTCTTTGCTCAAGCATGGATGAGAGCCAAGAGGACAGGTCATATTAAATTGGGAGGTTAATGGTGGGACTAAGAATGAAGGAGGATGGATCTTGGAAAGTTAGTGTCTAAAAAGAATAGCCTTTGTGGGTAAGTGGTTATGGTGTTTCCCATTGGAAACTTAACTCTTCTTGGCATAAATTAATAAATAGTAAATTAGATCTGCAAGTGAATTGGTGCAGGGGATGCTAATGTTGGAGCTGAAGTTCCCATGAACGCCCACGGAAATTCAACTCAAAGTTTCTCCCCTTTCCTTTCCCTGTGTTAAATATAAAGTGGGGGATTGCCCTCAGGTTTACTTTCGAGATGACAATTGGATAGAGGAATTCTTTTTTTGTTGCTTTTCTTACTCTTTTTCACCCTACCATGCATCATGATGCTCCTATAACTTTGTTTTTATTATTTCCTGGGATTTTCATTTTCAAAGGGACCTCAACAATAGGGACGCTGAGGAGCTTTCTTTGCTTCTACTTTGTTGGAGTATTTTTGTCCCTCCTAAAGAGGGGATGTCAGGAATTGAATTTAAGACACCTTTGGTGTATTCTTTTGTAATCTTTTTTATTTACTCCTCCGACTCCTTTCCTCTCGCTAATCATTTGTGAAAAGCTAAAATTCCATGTAAGTTACAGGATTTTGTGTGGCTGGCCAGCCTTAATAGAGTTCATACCAACAACCTATAGCAGACTAGAAAACATTTTAAGGCTTTGTCTCCAGATATGTACATTCTGCATTATTTTTTTTATAACTAAAGAATTTCATTGATAGAATAGGAATGTACAAGCAAGAAAATAAGACATCTCCTATCAAAACCCTGGGTTACCCCAGAAAAATTAAAAATAAAAAACCAAAAAGAACACTAGAAACAACCCGAAATAACCAGCATGCCCTATCAATTCAACAAGGAAAGTCAATCATGCTGAATATCTTAAAAATGCATCCCCCTGAAGTTCCCATTACCGACGCACCAAAGAGAAGCCAAATGGTGAATCTTCTCCCATATAGCAAAACAGGCGGCTTCTTCCCTTAAAAAAATGTGCGCATTTTGTCCCATCCACAAACCCCCAATATACAGCAAATAAGGCATAATTCCATAACTCCTTACCCTCCTTTTTCCTGCCAAAACCAACAAAATGAATTGCCAAAAACTCCTCGACTGTATTTACAAATCCAGAATTCCCAAAAATAATTAAATAGCTTGTTCCAAATCCTCCGGGTGAAATCGCAATGTAAGAAAATATTGGGAGTTAATCTCATGCTCATTTTATCTTCATTGCTATAATACTCCACAGCTGGGAGCTTATGGAATAACTTTTTTGGTTTGTTTGGAAGTGTCCAGTGCGCCCCAGTGCCTTGGAGGCTTTTCTAATGATTGCTGTTAGAAATTTAGGGAGGCATAAGGATGTGAAGGGAGTATGGTGCTGCACAGTTTTTTTTCTATTCTGGTAATTTCTTTCACCAAGTCTCCATCCGCCCTTTTAAGAACCATCACACTCAAAAGATGAATCACAGGTGTGAAAAGAAAAGGCGAACCAGGATTTCCTTGCCTAACACCTGTACAGACTCTAAGCCAAGATAAAGTTCCCCATTCACAATAACAAAGAATACAGCAAAGAGATAACCTCCAACTTATTTAATCCACCACACCCTAATCACCTTTTGTCTGAAATCTTATCGAGAAAACCCCAATAAACTCTATCATAAGTCTTTCAAAATCTAATTTCAAAATGTCTTTTACCCTTTCTTTTGAGAAACTCCACAACTGCATCATGCACCAAGGTTGCATCGAAGATCAGATGAACCCCATCAAAAGCACTCTAATACTATGAAATTGTATCTGCATCATGCACCAGTTGTGGATGCAGTTGTATCTCCACAACTGCATCCATTCATGTGACCAGTTGGTCATGGGTTCAAGTCCAAGGAAACAGCCTCTGTACATAAAAGAAGGGGTAAGGTTGCGTACACTGTGATGACCCTCCCCTTACCCTTACAATGCGGGGAGCCTTATGGTCCGGGGACGCCCTTTATCTTAGCAGTATGGTCGCTTCTACAATTTTATTAAAGTAATTGTTTCTTTCATCTATTACTAGCAGGGATGGTGTTTGGACTACTAAGAAACATGCAAACCTTCCAAGCTGTGTTGACACACAGAAACCAATTGAAACATCCAGCTTCACTAGTTCCCCACACACACTCCTTTTCCTTCTTAGCCACTTCAAAATTCACAAAAAATCCTACTATCAGCTGGTACATAGGAACCAGAATCATCACTTCAATCTGAGCATCAATGATCAAACCTAAAATACAGTTTCTTTTCACAAAAACCCAATATATGGCACAAGAAGCTCCAAAACTTCCAGCCAATGACTACAAAATTACAAATTTTTTCCTGTTATAAACTCATGAGTCGTGACTCGTGAGGGTAAAACATCATCTGACTTTTTCATAATTGATGTAGCATGAACCTTCATAATTTCACCTCAATTAAAAACATGGCATGCAACTTCTAGTCGTGCTTACAAGCCCCACACTTCTTTTGAAGACTTACAGCAAACTATTTATAATTCTGCCTTGTGAACGAAGTGCAAAAGTCAATCACCAAAACAGGGCATTAGAACTTGATGGAAAAGGTTAGAATTCTGACTACACCAGCTAATGTAGGAGGGAAAGATGTTTTAAACCAACGTCCCCTGGAGCATGAAACATGGATAAAGGCCATGCCACAGCCATGTGAATGAGGATAATGATATGCAACCATTTAGGTCACTGTATAAAAAGTTCTACTACTTGAATAGGCTGGAAATATCTGAACCACAAACTAGTACAATTCTTGAAAAAAAATATTAATTAACACCAAACCGCTCTTTTTCCATTAAAATAACGATTTTCTGATCTTTGTGACGAAAATATTCCAAGCAGCATGGGAACAGTAAAAATCAAACACAAAAATTTCACACAGCCCTTGCGAAAATTTAACAGGATATAATGAAAACCAAACAAAGCATTACCAGTATCGAACCACTTTGCAACCTGAGCAACACTTTTTAGCAGAATTGCCACACGCAACACAGGCGTCGCCGCTCCTGGAAACACCTGGCATCTGGTTTGTCTGATCACCGGACACAACACCGTCACCGCCGGATTCGAAACTGGCGTCGACCTCGAAGTACTTCGACGCCGTCTTCTTGGCCAGATGGAGCAATACGAGCGCAATTACGAAAGCTGTAAAGATGAATTGGAGAAACCAGTTCAGATCGAGCGAGACTCCAGAGACATGCATCTACGCCGCCCCCGCTTTGATCGATGCCTCGATCCTAGGGCTTTTCATCGATGATTCGAAACAATCACAAGCAGAGCATGACTAAATCTACGTGCCCACCCTCTCTCTCTCTCTCTCTCGTGATTTAGGATTTTTCATCAATCACAGTATCAAGCTACTGAACCACCAGGGTTTGGGTTTCCATAACTCTCTCCTAATTCAAGCTTCGAGTGTCCACATTAACAAGGTATCTTCCTCAAGGTCGTTTTTCCGAAGACCGAACTCCAGAGTCGGTTTAGTTTGAATTTCGCGAAGTGTCTTGCGGCTTCGGAAAACTTTTCCGGCTCTTCAAGTTCTTATTTTCGATCGCTTTGTTTTCTTTTGCAGCAAGCTTCCCAGCCCTCTTTTAATGATAAAATTTTTTTTAACAGTCATAATTTTCCCAAGTTAATGGAAAGCATATGAGCATGAAAATTGGTAATTAAAACATTTTAAAAATGCATATTCACAAAATTTATTCATAATGATAATATTTTATTACGATAATTATGAATAACGGTATTATTATAAATAGAAAGGTTCCTAAGATTTCTTACACACAAAACTGAAAAAAGCAATTACTTACTAATTTTCAAAAGAACAAAATAAATTTTCGGAGCCGGGATGAAAAGCATAACATGACTAATTTTTTTTCTTCAGCCTAATCATTATTTATGCAACACAATCTCTACTTCGTTAACATTCAAATAAAAAAAATCATGAGATTTTGAACCTTTAACATATGTATTAGAGAAATATCTATACTTTTCATTTTTCAATTATTGTATAATTATTATAGAGCAGATATTTAGGATTAATTTGAAGTCTTGTTTCATTGACTCATGTATATATACATACCCATGTAATGCTGAATAATATAAAGAAAAATGTCTTTCTCCAAGTCTAACAACATGTCAAAACAATTTTATCTGCCTACACATGTGATTAAGACAAAAACTCCATAATTCTATTTATAAGATCAATTCTATAAATAATAGCAAGTTTAGTGCGACTTAAGTATTGCAAACTACCACTAACCTTTTGAAAAAATTAGTAGCAACTATAAATTTTAGTTTCAACAAGAGTCAGAATTGATTT
Source organism: Malania oleifera (assembly GCF_029873635.1). Lineage (NCBI taxonomy): Eukaryota > Viridiplantae > Streptophyta > Magnoliopsida > Santalales > Ximeniaceae > Malania > Malania oleifera. The sequence continues at coordinate 112,431,850 of NC_080419.1, read as the reverse complement.
CATTTGAGATCTTTTCAAAATATATCGGCATATTTTTTTTTTAGGAAACAAGTATGCCTTCATCTATTGAACAAATTCAATGCCAAAAAATACAGCATCAAACCCAAATAAGTTATCTCAAACTGATGAATCATGACATTCCTAAAAATCAGTAAAAAAAAAAATCATCCACGTATAATCATATCATAAGAATACCACCTTACAAATCCGACTTAACAAATAAAGTTGATAATGAGGATGTCTCTAAAGTTTGTGATCTAAGAAATATGAATCAATATGTGCATACCATACTCTTAGGCCTTGCTTGAATCATACAAAACCCTATTAAGTTTGTAGACTTTATTCACTTCTCCTTTTTTTTACATAATCTATATGTTGTTCAACATATACTTCCTATCAAGAATACCGTTTAAAAATGCATATCTAAACATATCTACAACTATCATATTCTTCTTCTCCACCACTCCATTTTGCTATAAAGTGTATATAACTGACGATTAACATTACCATTTTTCATTAAAAATATCATTTTAAACAGTATACTTCGTTGCTATCAGTTCTCAAATTTTTAATTGATTGTTCACTTTGTTTCTCTGCATAAAATTTAAATCTCTTAAATGTGTTACAAGCTTCATATTTTTTTTCAAAAAAAAAAAATGTCTTCCAACTGTAATCATCATCATCAATAAAATAAAATAAAATACTTGCACACCATTTGAAGGAACCTTTTCAAACAGTATGAATGAATCAACTTTAATGGCTTCTTTGCTATCTAATATTAGGAAAGAATCTTTATGTTTATTTCTTAAAACACAAGACTCACAAATCCTTCTATGACAATCGGTAAAAGGTAAACCCAAAACTAATTTTTTCAAACAAAAAATTTAAGCCTACCAAAATTCAAGGGTCCAAAACTTTGTATTTAGAGCCTAATTTCTAATACATGGAATATTACATGAGCAATATTCCGTGTGTGAAATTTATCTGTGACTTTATCTAAAACATTCTACTAGTATTTATTTGTTGAATAATGAAATCAATGACATCATCTAACTCAGGACGTAAACCCAAATTATCGAACCTCATAAACCTTGTATTTTGTGCCTTGACTTTCTTTATTTCTCATTTTTTTTTTTTTTCATTTGTTGGATTTGTTGCGAGTTTTCGTAACACAAAATGCATATGTCACGGCCAATTATCACACAAATTATGATGAAGTCCAAGAACATAAAATACAAGATAAATTTGTTGGATCCATCCTTCAAGCTTACAGATATTCTTCCCTTACCCATAACTGGAAATGTTGCATTACTTCTAAATTTTACTTCCTATATGAATTACTTATCTAACTCAAAAAACAGATATTTCTAACCACACGTGTGATTGTTATAACCTTTGTCAAGAATCCACTACTCCTGATGCTCTTTTCTACTTCATATAATGCCAAAAAAAAATAAGGTTTTTCTAATTTTCTTCATTATTTTATGCAAGCTTTGCGTGATATTTCTCGTGATTATTTTCATTATACTAGCTTATTGATTTATAGTAACCATATTTATTATAGTTATGTTGATGCGAATGCACGGCAGAAACTCACACAACTCGAATCAATCCAGAACAAGTAGTGCAAGCATTCAACGATGAATATACGAGAATTAACAATCAACCACAAAGAGAATAAAATCAAGCAATAAGAAACACGACACAAAAATTTACGTAGTTCGGCAATTTGCCTACGTCTACAGGAGCAAGCGACTGGATTTTCACTATCACAATGTCAAACTTACATCAAGGGTTACAAATATTATATATAAAAAAAAAACCCTATGCGTACAAAAGTCTTAGAACCTATCTAAATCACTCCTTTAGCAATCCCCAAAGGCAAATCCTCCAAATCCCTCAATCTACTGATCTCCCAATTCAAAACACGTGATCTACGCCGAACGAAACTGTCGATGGTTTGCTAGAAATCATTGACGGTTTAATATTGAAAGTTGATTTCTCTACATACTGAAACATGCAGCTAGCTTCCTTGTTCTTTGCTTCACCATGTATTCCCAGTGCATGCGTTCCACTCAATATGAGCCACAAATCCAACAATCTCTACCTTGGCGAATATTCACCACTTAGGAGAAAGATGAAAGCATAACCTGCTGCTCCACCTGGGATTGTAGATTGAGACCGCCTCCTGTCTAGCACCTAGAGACGTAAACCAATTCCAAACAATGCTTGAATGTGACCGTGGTAACAAGAAATCCACCTAACTGAATACCTAGCTCCTTCAATGATCCTTTAAACCACAATTCTCCTTGACAGCCTAAGCCACTGCCAAGTACTCCGATTCAGTTGTTGAAACTACAACCTAAGATTGTACCCTAGACTTCCAACACATAGGCCCTCTCACAACATACCCTGTTCTAGACCTCTTGTCAACAAAGTCCCTTGTGTAGTATGCAACCTCGAATCTCACAACTAATGAATTACTATGTTGCCTGCCGAAACACCCCACTACACTAGCATAGGAAACCTTTGACACGTCCCAAACATCACCGTCCGTCCTTGGTACTGAGTGGTAGACAATTTACATTTATTCGCTACTGGTATACCACCCTGAGGTAACCACAATGTCCAAGTGGTTATGTCCACAAAGCCACCCGGAGACAACTCTAATCTCCCTACAACTTTATCCTTATGAATCTGCAGCCCAAGAATTTTATTGGCTACACCCAAAACCTTCATGTCAAATTCCTTTCTCAACAAAGTTTCCAACTAATTAACCTCATTCAGAATCTTCCCAACAATTAACATGTCATCAATATAAAACAACAGAACAATTACCCAATTGCATCCTATCGCTCTTTTCCCCTCTAGAAGCTCCACAACTCCCACATCTAATTCTTTTGCAATAACTCAATCTCCTCCACCATTGCACTCATCTATCTATTTTTCCTTTTGCTATGCACCGCATTTTGAAAAATAGTAGTAACCTTACTAGTAGTAATGAATACATAAGACATCAAATCATCAAATTTATACCTAGGTGGTGGCCTGATAGTGCACCTGGACCTATTGTGATACTGTTGGTCCCCCGAGTTAGAACTCTTTGCAATATGAACAATGTCATCTCTACCCTAAGTCCGTAACTCCACTTGCATCACAATCTCCTTTCTATTGTAGTCTATACTCTAATACTATAGGTCTTCTAAGCGAGAACTCCTTGCACTTTTGTCCTAAGACTCCAACTCCACCTGCATAACATACTCGTTACTATTGTAACTTTCTGGAACCTATTTCTCTTCATCTACCAATGTAAGAACCCGACCCGAGATATATAGATTGAATAAATGAGAAAGGGTAAAAAGGTAAATTTTGCAAGCTTCATCGACGAAGCCATTGTTCACGTTGACGAAAGCCCTCAAACTCTTCGTCACCAAAATTCAGAGTTTCGTTGACGAAGAGATACTGAACGTGTTGTAAATTATCGGAATAGGGTTCGTTACCAAAGGAGCCGATTCGTTGACGAAAGGTGTGGATGATTTGTCGACAAAGGCGTCGTTTCATCGACGAGGTTGACCATGTCAAAAGGGCTATAAATGTCCTCCTTCATTGCTTAGTTGTTAAGAAACCTCAAACTCTCTCTCTCTCTCTCTCTCTCTCTCTAGAACCAACAAAATCTCTCCTTCTCTCTTCGATTCTTCGTTATTTGTCGCTTGATTCAACGACCTAATGTTACTGCATGGATCAAAGAAGGAATCTCTTCAAGAATAGTGGAATGGATCTTCATTTCAAGGATTTTTGGGTTTTAGCCAAAAATCAAGGTAAAACTCCGAATTTGTTTTCGTTTTAGTAGATATGTAGAGAACATGATTGTAAGGAATTATTTTTCTTCATTGTATAGGTTTTGGGAACTTGGTTCATAGTTTTGGAGCTGTAGAGTTCGTATTTTGGTATTCGGGAAAAGGTAAGGGGATTTTGTTTATATCAGTTGTTTTTTAAATCAGGATCGGTAAACCTATAGTTTACGATCGTATGTATGTTTTGGTTACTTATTTGGGAAAATTTATCGGGTGAAAATGCGGGATTTTCAGGTTACAGTTTTTGAAAAAATTTGGGGGTTTCGGGTATCGTCTCTATTTTGTTAGAGAAATCGTATGTTGTATTAAAACTGTGAGATGATCATACCCATATTTATATTAAATTGTATTTTTGAACTGAAAACAATATGATTTACTGTATACCAAATAAGTGTGAAATGAACAGTTGTATGTAAAATGTTTCAGGTTTTGTAAAACAGTTAGGGGCGGCTAATCGCCGTACGCTGATGAGTATAAGGACATGAGTTCCAAAATTATTCCAAGTTTTGTAAAATCAGTTAGGGGCGGCTAATTACCGTACGCTGACGCCATGTCTCGGCTAATTACCTGCTGAACTACACTGCGCAGAACTGCATCTGAATCACTGTCGGCCATACTAAAGGGTCCTGCACCATCATCACCAGTGGCGTGAGCATTGATACCCCTAAGGTCCATCTTGAAAAGGAAATATACATAATTTGAGGACCCTATCTTCATAACTTAACTGATATATTTATTTAACTAAAACCTCATATCTTCAATTAATCTAACATCCTTATCCTCAATTTAAGATTCAATCCTACAATTTAGAAACACTGCAGTGATCCAAAAAAATAAAAATAAATAAATAAGATTAAATTAAAAAATGAATTAAAAAATTTAATTAATTAAATAATTATTGTTATTATTTAGATTATATAATATAATATATTAATATAATATATTGTATTATATATATATATATATATAAAGTTAAGTAACTTCAGCTTCAGGAAGAAGAAATTTTTTTTTTTTTTTTAAAAGAAGAACTGCGCCCCTAGCGTCTCTCGTCCATCCTTCTCCTCTCCCTCCTCATTTTCTCGACAAATATTCGGTCGATCGGGAAACAGAAGGTACCGTTGGGTTCCTAACTCCGCCACCGATATTTTTGCCGGAGCGGATTTGTCGTGAGAGCGGCGTAAGCACCATTCCTGGGGTAAGATAATTTTTTCCTATTTTCTCAATTTCTTCTTAAATCTGCTGTTAAATCGACGATCGGGTACCACCACGGTGTCCTAGTTGCAATCGTCATCATTTTGGTTGGAGTAAATTTTCAATTTAGATTTCCTAGGCACCACTCCAAAGTGAGAGTGAGATTTGGAAAATTAAGTAAATTGTTTATATTTGAAGGTATAATTATTTATTTGAAATTTATGCACTTAAGAAATATTAAAATAGTATTTTATTTAGGTTTGATTTAATGGAACTAGGATTTTTATTTTAGGACTCGGGTGAGCGCCGCACGTAACTTTTCAAGGTCCCTGTTGGCCTAGTTCAAGAAACTAGGTAAGGGGGAATATATATATTAAACCAGATTTTTATGAATTAATTGGGAATGAAATATGTTATGAATATACTTATATATGACTTTGTATGAGTTTAAAATGCCAATCATTTAAATTATGCTTTCTGAGCCTAGGGCTGTTTTATTAGATACGTATATGTGCAATTGAACGGATGAAAGTGAAAGATATTTTCAAGATAATTATGTAAGAAATAAAAGGTATATTTTCAGCATATAAATGTTAAATGTAGGTTGGTTATTTTACAGGAAATATATATAAATTTTACTACTAAAAAGTATGGCATGAGTAAATAAGAATTCTGTGTGAAAATATGTTATATGTATGAAATGTAGGATATACAAGAAATGAACTAAGTATGAAAATGTTGTATGAAATATGCTGCATGTGAGTGTTAATGCAATCATGTAAAACAACTGAAAGATGCTGGGTAAAATAACTGAAAAATGTTGGGTAAAACAGCTAAAAGATGCTAGATAAAACAGCTAAAAGATGTTAGATATGTTATGAAATGAATGAAAATGGGAATGAATGAAGCATGAAATGTGAAATGTCAACAATATAAAATGGGAAAGAGCCATGTAAAGTGAAATGAAATTAAATGTAAAAGATGAAAAAATGAACAGTTGAGAAATGCAGAATAATGGCAAACAAAATAATGTATTGTGATATTATCAGTATTTATGCTAGTAAAACATGTTACGTTTGGGCGAGGCAAACTCTTCGCCCTAGGGTTTGCTGAGAAAGGCGAGTGCCCTGGTTGTATCAGGTGTAGCAGTAGACTGTATAACGTGTTAGGGCAGAAGAAAAACTACTTGTATGAGCAGTTAGATTTTCCTATTCTTGGGAGCCTTCTGGTAAATTTTTGTATGAACTGTGTGAGTACGAGATTAATCTATCACTTAAGGGCTTACTGAGTAAGGTGAGTGCCCTGGTATGCTTCAGCTGTGACATTTGGCTTGCCTAATGTATTAGAGCAAAGGGTTCTACTTTTATGGGCGGGTAATCACCCCTATCATTAGGTAATCTCGTGGGTAAAATACCTTGCATGTGTGTTAATAGGATCAGAAAATGATTTCCGAAATTGTGTTAATCATTTGCAAATGATGAATAATATGTTATATTCAAACCTCAAGTTGGCCAAACACTGTTTTAATTTATTATTTTTTCCCTTAGTGAGATGTGTCTCCCCCGAATATGAACTTATCTTTTTCAGGACCTCCACAAGATCGAGCTTAGAGAGCTCGAACTGTTATAGCATTTTTGAGAAAAAAAATGTATAATTTTGGTGATATTTTAGGATGTATATATTTTATGTTTTATGTTTTATGTTTTAAGTCTTCTGAGAAATGGATGGTTGTAAATACTGAAAGTTGTAGACTATGTTTTTGGAGATATATGTATATGTGGATACAAGTGGATATATGGTTTGTTTTGAATGTAGTTAGATGTAGAAAACTTTGTTATTTGTGGAAGATTATATTTATGTTTTCCGTTGCGTATTTATTAATGGAATATCAAATACAGGTAGTGAATAACATGGCACCCGGGTCCCATAAGGTGGGTTCGAGGCACCACGAGGCATGGTCTATTCAGGTTTAACGCACCGGACCGGGTTTTTTGGTTCGGGGCGTTACAGATAGCATCAAAGTAATGTCTAGCCAAAAGTGTTATAAGATTCACATCGCCTGGTTATGGAAATGTCAGAGCATTAGGTTTTGAGATTCTGCAAACCTATGGATCATTTATACTAGAGTATAGGAATCAGTTAGGATAAGGATACTTACTATCCTCTGCAAGATCTATTCTTATACTCTGATATTGTTTCTGTTGTGCATTAAAGTGTACAGAACTTAGAAACCTACGTTCTGATACCACAATTGTAACGCCCCGAAAATTCTGCTTCATTTTTTTACCATATAATAATAATAATAATTACAATAACTCTGATACCATAAACTATAAACTAAATCAACCCGGACCCCAAAGGAAACCGGGGATATACCTGTCCATACATACATGGCAATTATGTAGTGAAAACCATAATATCCTTAACTTTATATACAATACCAGAGTTTTACTGTAACTAAAAATACACATATACATCCCAAAAAAGACCATAAATATCCTAGGATCATACCCCAAAAATCCATCTTGATCTCAATCACACTCACCCTTCAACCAAGGTAACACTAACAACCTCCTCTATCTTGGAGCTCGCTTTGCTCGTTTGTCTGTGTTTCCTGAGATGTTTGTATTGCTGGGGTGAGACACCTCTCAGTAAGGGAGATAGACTAATATCAGTGTGTGGCAGCATAAGTATTATTGTGTTATAAATATATAATGTAGATTATAAATTATATCTGATAAGTAAGAAAAATCTGTACATAGTTTATCTACATTTGACAAATCAAGTAAAATTGTTTTGTATAAGTCTGAATAAATCATAATTCAACATAACATACTCCATCATACTAAATTACTGTATACATACAAATCATCTATTATATTTGTATATTACTGAAATCATACCCTCGATGGTTAGCTAGTTGATATCATGTATTACCCCTACATGACCAGGTTGTGCGGCCCGTAGGTGGGACTTAGCAATGGTTGGCCTACCACACTAAGCCAAAACTGATTAGTTTGTAAGTATGATTGGTCTGCCCAGCCTGTTCCAAACTACTAAGGGGGCACACTACTCTACTCTAGGCCCAATTGACTATCCCTCTTCCACAATCTATATGAGATGTGTGGTAGCACCACCTGATCTAATAGCTATGGTACCGTGCTCTGAAACTAAACTAAGTCATCAGGGTTCTGCTATCATATAGTATATTTCATATGTAACTGTATAATACCGTTTCATGATTCTATGTAAAATCTGTTCTAATAATATTTATGAATAACTGTCATAAATTTATCTAGTCACGGCATCTGCACCGATTGAATATCACATCATCTGCGCCAGCTAAATATCACGACATCTGCGTCGGCTGAATATTATAATATACTGAAAATATTATTTCTATCCTGTTTATTGTTTTTCCTCAAAACTGTCGTCCAATCATGCTTGTTTTGTGAAATCATAAAATATTTTGACATACCATTATTTACAGTAAAATTTATACTTATGCCACACACAAGTGAGTACTACTCTACAATATATTATTTGGCCTAGGAAAACATATTTTACTGACAAATTAATATTAAATCTGTTTTCAAAGTTTTCTCAGCTCAACATTAGTATTCCCAAAAACTAAACTAAATCTTATATAAATTTCTGAATCAAATATTGTATATTCAATAATTAATTTTCTAAAAATACCTTACTTAATCTATCCCCTTACCTATTTTATAAGAGGCCTGCTAAAAACCCTAAATCCAGACCTGCGGTGTTCGAAGTTCAAAACCCTGAAATTACATTTTCCCCAAATTAATCAACTCAAGCCCCATAATATTTCTCATTTAGCATTTCCTAGACCCTATATACTCTAAATTAACAATTAAACCCTAAAATACCTTACTTACCCTGTTTTTGGAGTGGTGCCCTGGAATCCCAACTCAACGATCCGCTTCGGTTAATTTGCAGAGAATCACCCCACGAACCTTGTAGTAGCTTCTGATAATCAAAATGGGTTATAATTAGAGCGAATATGAAGAGAGAAGGGGGTTAGGGTCGTAGGGTTTAGAGAGAGCGAGAGAGAGAGATTTTGTTTTGATTTTATAAAAGTGGCTCACGGTTCTTCTTAAATTTCAGCACTGCAGAGAAAACTGTCAACGGTTTTCTGCACCCCTCATAAACCGTTGACGGTTTGGGTTTTAACCCACCTTTTTACTGTTTTACCTGTAATCGGCCTGCGATAAATACAAAACCGTCGATAGTTTTCTGTGCCGCTCTCCGAACCGTCAACGGTTAGGTCTTCACCAAACCGAATTTCCTCATTTTTCTTATTTTCTTATTATTTAAATTTCCCAGCTCTCTACACTTAGGCCATAGGCAAGTGCCAAAGTAGGACATGGGTAAGATGGGTACAAGATGTATGAGTGTTAAGAGATTAGGTTGGATAGAATTGGGCTCAAAATTTCCATTGACCCAACCTCCCTGATTTGGTGAAAATCTAATTTAAAAGTTGAAGAGGTAACTATATGGTTTAATTTAGTTATTGAGTGGGTCGACAGTTTAGTTAGTTAGTTAGTTAGTCTTTTTTTTTTCCTTTTAATGAAGAACAAGAAACAATAACATAAAAAAATACATGAGATTAAAATTTTGCAAAATATAACAAGCTATATCACTTTAAAAATGCTAGTGTGGAAGCATCATTCAAGCTAAATTTATGTTGGATTTCTCATTATAAAAAAAAAAAAAACAATAATACCTTCTAGCTTACCTTTATAATTTGGTTCGCTTATTATTATTGTTTTTAAATCTATGTAATTTACATTTAGTTTGGTAGAGTTAAATGGGCTACACACTCAACTTGTAACCTAAAACATATATTCAAGTTATATAAATTGGACTTGCCAACTAACCCACTGCAGTTCAAATACAATGGCATTGAGTTAGCTCAATTTGGGTGAGTTGGGCATATTAGGTAGGCATTTGAACAACCATAAATTGATGTGTACCTATCTTGAATTGCTTAACCTGTAAGTTAAAAGGGTTGGATTTAAGTTGAGCTGATTATAAATGGATTTGCCAAATGATCCATATGTAGTTCAAAATCATTTCTTTACATTAGGTTGGTTCTTTGGGTGGGTTAGGAATATTGGTCGAGCCTTTGAACAAGCATAAATGATGGGTATTCGACTTGAACTGCTTAACTTGTAAAGTAAATGGGTTAGGTTCAATTTGACCTAATTATAAATGGGTTGCTGACTCACTATGCCTTAGACTCAAATCCATTTTAAATGGGCAATCATAACCATATGGAAGAGACACAGGTACAGTTCATTTACTTCTTCTACTAATGTGGCCTGAAGTGGGTTTAGTTATATCACCAACTTTCTATTTATGTTATCGATTTTCAATTTTTTTCTAAAAAATTAAAAAACAGATTTTATGATTTTCAATTATTCAAACAACTTTTTTTTTATCAAATTACTTTAATATGCAAAATTAACTATTATGAATTAAATTATTTATTTTTAAAAATTTGTAAAAATAATTAGTCATTTAAAATATATTTTTACTGTATTTTTTAGAATTTTCATGCGTCATAAGATTGTTCTGGTAGCACTAAAGAATGAGTTTTGAAGATAATTAAGTAAAATGATTATAATAATTATTTTTATTATTCTATTTTGAATTTTAATTTTTATGTTTTTATTATTAAGATTGTATATTTTTTTAATTCTTGCTTGATTTGAGGGTGATAACAAATATTTATCTTAATTATTAAGTTTCTAATTTATACTAGGTAGTTATAAATATCAACCAAGCATGTTGCAATTTTGATTTTAATTTTTTTTTTAATTTTTAATTTTTGATTTTCATTTTCATAATCTTTGACAATGATACCAAACCCGTAGATTATGATTAGTTTGCGGAATAGTTATCCCTTAGAATGCAATACGACGAGAAATTTGAGAATAGTTTTAATAGTTATTCCTCGTATATTTGTTATTATTTCATCAAACATGTAATAATAAAGGCATAAACATTTGCATGATAAATTTTACAAATAAATTTTTTTTATCTATTCATTGCCATATATTTTTAAAAATTTTCACTTCACTATTAGCTTTATGGTAATAATGCATGTTTTACATAACTAACTGTAACTTATCATAATTAATTTATTCTTTAGAGTAGGCATTACGCAAACTAAACATAACCTCGTGTCTTCTTTGTAGCATATTTTTTTAGGGCTTAAATGTGAATGTTTTGGTAACTATCTTAAAGGAGTGTTTGTTTGATCTAAATAGCCTTTGAATAGAGGTTATGTTTGAATTAGTTTACTAAATAAGAACTGATTAAGACAGTAGAGTATATACACCTTATTTTGTCTAGGGGCCAAATATAACAAGAAAAAATATTTTCTATTTTTATATAACTACAGTTGTAGAAAAATACAAAAAAAGAAAAGAAATATAATACAATATAAATAAATACAAACAAAAAGATGGTTGGCTATTGGGAGATCGACAATAAATACGTGGTTGGAATGTTGAATTTAAATGTTATCATCAATGCATCCAAACCTATAAATAAAGGTTTATGAAGAGAAGATGACGGAGGAGAAAAAAAGAGAATTTCGTGTTGGGGATCGAGGACCAATAATCACACCACAAATAAAATAAATAAGCAAAATGAACACCAAGATTTAAGGTGATTCGGCCGAAACTGGTTTACGTCCACGGAACACACTGATCTTCATTAAAGTTGGGAGAAAATACAAGAGGAGGAGGAAGCAATTCCACTCCACTCAACTCTCTCTCTCTCTCTCTCTCTCTCTCTCTCTCTCTCTCTCTCTCTCTCAATTATACACTCACATATCATTTGCATGATATTTTAAATGCTTTCTCAACACATAGTGCTTTTATGGTAACTTTTATTTTAAAAAATTAGGTCTAGGTGAAAAAAGGGTGGTTTTAGATTTTTGAAAATTAATAGGTTAAATATAATATTATGTATATAATCTTATTTTTAAGATAAGATATTTAAAACATGAAGAACACATCTGGTTTGCCACATTTTTCAACATTCCTTGAAATGTAATGCGCATTACATTTTATTTCACCTCTATTTGGATATGAGAATTATGTGTGCGCTTCTTAGCATTCCTAATAATGAAAGATTATTACAAACATGAACATCTCATACTCATCATCCAATAAGTAAGTTTAATGGGATTCCCATTTCCATGGGAATTTTATTTTTTTGAACCAAATTAGTTTTTTTTTTTTTTTTGCAAGTTGGACAACAATGTCCCTATGATATAGTATTATTACATTTAATTATTATATTTAAAATAATAAATTTTCAACATAATGAAAGTAGTATTATTATTGAGTTATAATAATATAATTTAATAATTTTAAACTCCATATTACCTCAATTTTTTTGGTTAATTCAATTATTCAAGTGTTGATTTTTTTTTAAAAAAAAATTTTGTTTATCAAGACTTGTATAACATAAATTTAGTTAATTACATGTTCTTAGTAATTTTTTGTATTTAAAATATAATTATCAAGAGTATAATGATTTATCTTCTTAAAATGCCTGTTAAGATTAGGGGTGTGCAAGAAAAATTGGAAAAACAACCAAATTGCAAAATCGAATCAAACATAATTGAAAAATCAGTTAACCATTTTTTGTTCGATTTTGGCTTGAAGTTTTTAATTTTTTCAATTATCGCTCCTGCCTATTTAACAACGACAATAAACCAAATCCAACCAATATATTATAAATATATAAAAAATACAAAGATTAATGCTTTAATGGTGAATATTTTAAATTATCATGTTGAGTACTATGAAAGAAAAAAATATTATTTAGAGCAAATTTAAATTTTAATTTGTACTTGACGATTCAGTTCGATTAATTATTGGACATTGATTTAAAAATCGATTAATGAAAATTTGATTAATTATTTTGAATAATTCATTTTTGGTTTGTATTTTTTAGTTAATTAAAACTTTGATTCGGTTAACAGTTTGGGGGAAATGATTCGATTAACCAAGCAATGTCCACCCCTAGTCAAGATTCACATGTTAATAAAAAATTAACATGAAAATCTTGTCTATATATTCCTATAAATTTTACAATACAAACCCCTTTAGAGACATGTGAGCTAATAGGTCGGCCAGTATTGCGGTGTGCTAGGTAGTCCCCAGGTTTGGTGCCGCACCCCGGAGTAACGAAGTGGCACGGTGGTGTCTTGGAGTCCCTATTAAAAAAAAATACAAACCAAATAAAAATATTCAGACAAATATTCTATTTTTGATAATAAAATTTTTGAAAATTCTTAAAAATATCGTGAGAATCCTTCTGATATCTAAATATTTTCAAGTCAACTCATTAACGATTTGGCTCGTGTTGCGACCCACTTTGTAGGAAACATTTTTCTCTCTTAATTTTCCTTTCCTGGACGAACCCCAGTCCCGGAGAAGCTTCTAACTTCTGAGGGCCAAAATTTTGCCCTTTTTTTCAACCAAAGTCCAGATTTCTCTTCATCTTTGCTTCTGTTCTTCGAAAATTGGAAATGGGTAAGAAAATGTAAGTGGATCTGCAAGCCGCAGCATCCAGGTATTCTTCCACCCTTTCTAGGTTGCTTACTTTTTAATTTTCTTCATATTAACAATCCCTGTTATTTTTAGTGTCGTAAACTCTGTGTTTTACGTGCGTAGCTTTCCTACAGCTTATTCATATTGCAAATTAACTTCCAGGAAATGTCCCTAGGCAACAATAATTTCTTCAACATGTCTTTCCCTTTCATTTTTTGATGCCATTCAGAACTGGGTCAATAATACCTTTTTCAAAAAATTTTTGCTACCCACTATAACGAGTCGACACCAAATTGGAACTTGGAAGAATATCGTGGGAAATTTTATTTTTCAGCAGTTCTCTCTTGCAGAGTGCTCATGTCATGTACAGAGAAAACTTTGAAAGTTTAGCCTGATTGATTCTTCATTTTGCCTTGTTTGTGATAATTGAACTGGCTCTATGCTCTTCTTGACTATTACAGTTTATATATATATGTACGTATGTAGGTAGGTAGGTATGTTATGAGAATTCTATATGCTTCATTCTTTGTTTGAGCTACTGTATTTATTTGAACTTTCACCGAATATATTTTGTGAATAAAACATTTTGTCTTGGAACTTCCTCTTAATGAAATCTTCTTTTGTTTTTTTGTTTTTTTGTTTTTTTTCCCTTTGTGTATAAACAAAAAACTTTGTTAAGAAAGGGAGGAGTACATGAGGGAGGACAAGATGTTTTTAAATTGTATCTTGATCTTCATCTCTTTAAACCATCAATTAAATTTCATAGCTACAATTCTTATCCTTAAGTCATTTGGAAACTTTTATATGTTTCATAAAATGTGTTAAGAGTATGAAATAGGTACAGTGTTCACTTGAAGTCGTAGGATTTCATTTCCAATACCAAATTACACATAGTTTCAAGTGCGAAAGGTGTTAGTCCTGTGCTTGGTGATGGGGTTAATTTAGAATATCAACAAATTAACAAGGAAATGCACATCTCATTTATATTAATAATCTTTAGATTGTTTATTTCATTCTTTCAATGAAGTGTGATTTGTGGCTATAGTCATTTTAAAAATTGTTACATGAATCTGTTGGAGAATATGTCCAGACCAGCATTCACATGTAAATAACTGATATCCTCTGAATGTGTTCGATGGGGCTGTATTTGGCTGCAATACGATGATGTATGGTTGTGCTTATATTACCTGCATTCTGGAGCATAATTTGGTAATTGGTAGTGTTATTGTGGCAAATAAAGGATGCTTAATTTGTTCCCTGTTCCTTTTTCTTAATTTTTTTTATTGTAATTAGATCATCTTAATACCTAGCCATTGGCATGTGTGACTGTCATTCATAAGAAGTAGTTTGGGTGAGGTTATCCCTTTTTTGGACGAGCTTCCCCTTTTAGAAAGTAAAACTTGGGTGCAATGCATTTGATAAATGGTGCTAGCTTTAAGCTTTTTTGGGGAACTTCTAGAAGTTACAGATGCAAAGCTTTTCCTTTTTTTGATTAGTAAATAAAATTCTTATTAGGCATCAAGGGGATGCCACTGAAGTACAAGCAAACACAAAAAGATCACCCACGCTCTAGGTGTGACAAAAGTTGATTACTAGAGGATAGTTCAAAGACCATTCTCTATGGCAGGTCTTTGCAATAGCAATCCAACAGTCTTCAGTAATATATAAGCGCGTATATGATCCTTCAAAGGCTTTCCTAATTCTTTCCCTCAAAACAAATCAAAAGATAGCAAGGGGAATGATGGAGAAAATTTTCCTCATCTCTTTGATAGCTCATATACTTCTCTAGGCCCATAACTCTTTCTCCCATAGATCTGGTGGTGATCCACTGCTGCTTGGTCATTAAGTGGCTTAGCTCCGAAAGTTTCTGTTCCAAGAGCAGTGCAAGAGGATTTGGTCAATATATTCAGCATTATCCATGCATTTGCCTCCCATGCGAAGAAAGTAGCCTGGGCTGCTGTCTTCCAGATGGAGTTCCAGGGAAGTTGTAGCAGTTTGTTCCTATTGAGTTCTGTGTAGAAGGATCTGACCATGAATCTGATATTACTATCTGGAATCCATTTTGGTTCATTGGTAGTGTTCCAGTATTGAAACTTGTACAATGTGTAATCTGAAGATGTGGTCAATTTCCCAATCAAAATTTCTAAACAAGGGGATTTTCCAAAAAATCCTTCAATGTGTAATCTGAAGATGTTGACTGATATGGATTTCCTTGCTGCAAGCCAAACTGAAAATGGAGGGAAATTTTGCATTGAGGGGCATTCGGCCACACCAGTTATTGTGCCAAAATGACATGATGTCCCCATTCCCCACTCAAAATCTGATAAGGGGGAAGAAATCATCCCAAAATTTCTCGATGAATAACATTAGTGATCCAATCATTGTGCTGTAGACCATATTTAGAAGCAATGATTCCTTGCCATTGGTGGTAATATGGACTTTGTCCTTCATGAACCTCCAAAACCATTTCCTCAGAAAGGTTTTGACAAAACTAGAGAGGGATTTAAACCCTGAGCTTCCCAATTGAATAGATTGTTTTATTACCCCAATTGATAGGATGATATTTAAATTCTTCCCTCAAGTTTCCCCAAAGGAATCTCTGTTAAATTCCTTCCAGCCTTTTGGCTACAGAAACAGGTAAAGGGAAGAGGTACATATTATCAACCGGGAGATTAGTCAAGGTGCGTTTGGTGAGTGTAGGTCTCCCGCCTTTCGACGGAAAGGCAGCTTTTCTTAAGCTTTTCAAATATGTGATCTTAGACTCCTTTGTATTTGAATTTGGCTCTGAGAGGAAGATTGAAGTACGTGATGCAGAAAGCCCCCAATTTGCAGCCTAGAGAAGAGACCCTCTAGTGTTGTCTGCAATCGGAACAATCTCTCATTTCCCCAAATTCACCTTCAAACCCAAGAGTACCTCAAACTCAACCGTAATGCATCAAGGGTTAAGGATTTGTTGAGAGTCACACAAAATGATGGTGTCATCCACAAAGCGAAGATGTGTAACTTCCATAGCCTAAGCAGAGACCTTTGAGTAGCCTTCTTTGGTGGCTTTATTCAGCATAAGGCTTAACACTTCCATAACCAAGCTAAACAAAAAGGGGGAGAGGGGACACCCCCCCTGCCGCAGCCATTGGTGAGCATAGAAACTTAGGATAGTAATGCATTTTGCAATCCATTAGCAGCACAGCTATGAGTTGTGCTGATCTGAGCTGTGGTCAGCTCGAGCTCGGCTCGTTTAGCATATATATAACTCGAGCTTGACTCAACTAAAGCTCATTTCACATTAACAAGTGAGCTGATCATCTTTTTATTGGATTGGTGCTACATGTGCAAGTGTAATAATGAGACGGTTGATCATCTTTTTATTCATTGTCCGGTTGCAATGGACTTGTGGGTTATGGTATTTGGTTTGTTTGGAGTGAGCTGGGCTATGCCGCAATCTGTAGTGGGACTTCTAGCATGTTGGCAAGGCAGATTTTGTCGTTATCGAAATGGGTTTATGTGGTTGATAGTTCCTCATTGTTTATTGTGGTGTCTTTGGAGGGAGAGAAATAGTAGGTGTTTTGAAGATAAAGAAAGATCAATTTCTGACCTAAAGCTATTTTTCTTTATAACGTTGATGGATTGGTTAGTTGCTTTGTGAAACCAATCATTTTTTTCTGTTTTTGATTTACTAGATTCTTGTAATTTCTGTTTTTGATTTGTTTACCCCATGTACACTCCTTGTGTAATTGGTGTTCATTTTTGTTATCAATAAACTTATTACTATCAAAAAACAAGCGAGCTGAGCTTGAGTTTGAGCTTGAGCTTTAGCTCAAACTTGAGTCGACTGAAACTCATTTCAAACTAATAAATGAACCAAACCACTAAACTAATTAAATTAATTTGTAATTAATGAAGATGAGAAAAAATATTTTAAATTAGAAAATTAAAATCAAATATCAATGAGATTAATATTGCATTTGTTCACGAGCCTAATGTCGAAGTTAGTTCACAAGCTACTAACAAACTAGTAAATGAGTTGATGAACGAGCTGACTCGCAAGCTGTTTGATGAGCCGGTTCACAAGTTGTTAAATGAGTCAGCTTGCGAGCATAGCAAGCTGAGCATGACTCAACTCGAGCTCGACTCGTTTAGTTGACGAGCTCGAGATTTGAGCTCAAGCTGGCTTGTTTAACTTAATAAATGAATTCGAGCAAGTCATTATTGAGTTGAGCACCAAGTAGCTCACAAGTGGCTCGACTCATTTGTAGCCCTAACCACAACTCCCCAAAACCCATTCTCCTAAGAATATAAAGAAGAAAGTTTCAGCTAACTTGATAAAGAACCCTCTCCATGTTAAACTTACAATCCCACACCCCCCTTTTTTTTCCTATCCTTGCAATTGGCATGTTCAACCTTGTTTGCTATAAGGGACACGTCCATGATGACTGCCTCAAAAGTCTGTTGGCGCACTGTCCAATGACTTCCAGAATAGCTTTTTTGAGCCTCGTCGCAAGGACTTTTGAAATCTTGTAGATACTTCCCACAAGGCTGATTGGGTGGAAATCCTTGATGTTACAAGCCCCGGCTTTCCTAGGAATCAGGGCAATGAAGGTGAATTGACACAACTCTCAACACTGCCTGTTCTGTAACTGCAAAAATGCAGAGTATGTCCTGCTTGAGAAGGGCCTCTCAAGCCACATTGCAGCAGAAGGCTTAAGGGAGCTGAAAGTGATGCCTTTCACTGGTCTCAAGACCTTTGATTCAATATAAAGGCCCTTGCAAAAATTGCAAAATGACTGTGTGTGTGTGTGTGTATATATATATATATATATTCTTCAACCGATGTGGATCATAGACCACTGGTGCTTAACCTGATCCCCTAAACCATTGTGCTTGAGCCATATGTTTTCAAATAGGGATGGAGTTAGCCCACACTTGACTCCTTCCATATCAAGGAGGATATGGAAGTGATCTGATGGGCCTAGGTTGGAGGCTCTGTGTAAATTTTAGGAAATGAACTTCTAAATTTGCAGGGACTAGGAAGCTATCTATCCTCAAAAAAAAAAATGGAGACTTCCTAGAGTTGGACCAACCAAAAGAACCACTTATGAGTGAAAGATCATTGAGGGCATTCACCATTCACATTGATGAGATCCAGAAACTCTCTCAAACAAGTGTTCTCTGAGTTTTCCCCATATTTTTCACGAGGATATACAACCATATTGGAGACTCATCCAATGACCCAAAGCGCATCCCACTGGCTTCTAACTTCCAAAAGCTCATTCTAGAAAAGCTGTTCAAAGTAGAGGGTCCTTCACCTGGGCCGTAGACACCAGTGAGGATTTGCTGAAAGTTATCCTCCATGTTCCTAAACAAGCAGGAAACTGAGAAGGAATTAACAGAGTGGTCCAGCATTTCCACGACATTATGCTTCCACAAAACAAGAATGCTCCCTGCATTACCAGTAGCTCCAAGTAAAATCTACCTGCAAGCCTCATGGGCTCATAAACTATTGACCATAAACTGATCCACATCTTCCCCTTTCATTTCCTGCAAGCAAACAACATCACCTCTTCATTCTTTAAGAAATGAATTAATTAAAATCCTTTTTGATCTATCATTAGGTTTCCTTGCATTCCACAGAATCAGCTTTCTCAAACATAAGTTCACCGTAAGACCGTGGCTGCTGCTGGCCTCTGTCACATTAGTGTTCATTTTCTTGCTACTGCCCAGGAGTTTTTGGTGGTAATTTTATCTTTCTCCCTTCTCTCTTTTTTTCGATTTATTCTAACAAACTCAAGGCCCTATCCTGGGAGCCTTGGAAGGACATTTCAATGGTTTTACTAACCAATTTCATCTTTTGGAGAACTCAATCAGGTATGTGCTCCTTAAAACAAGCACTACCCATGGCTACGCTTTTCACCACCCCAAAATTAGGGGAGGAGGGGCTGCCCTGTGTGACTTTGATGCAAGTATTGGGGGCTGGATTTATGGCAAGCACATTATCATTCTGAGATTTGATAGACTTCAAATCCAGTTATCTTTTTCCTCCTGAGGGGTTCTTGTAGTTCAACAACATCCCCAAAGCTAATTGTTGTCTTCATGTCACAGGAGGGCACTCGTAACGCTTGAAAGAAGCGTAGGAAATGGGCTAGGGGTGACAGGCCCCCAGAGGGGGGGGGGGGAGAGTGAGGCTTGAGGGGTATGAGGCCAAACAGAATAGCCGTATGATTAATGTTGCGAGAGCCCAAAACGAGGCTCACTCCAAGGTCTACAAACGTGGAAAAAGATTTGGGCTTGAGTCAGTCTCTCCCAAAAGGTACCAAAAAAAAAAAAAGGTCAAAAGAGGCCAGCTGCCCTTTGCTTTCCTACCTGTCATGAGCTGGGCTTGTTCAGGGCATTATGTTTGCCTGTGACCGCTTGTCTTGTGTACATTGGATGTGTACCATCATGCAATTAGTAGTATAAGTTTTATTCATTGAGTGTCTTTATGCCTTCGTGTGAAATGGGAGTATGAATTTTTGGTCAGTTTTGTCTTTCCTAAAGCAAGATCTAGAAAAACATAGAAAGCTCTTTAGGGGAGGTTAAGTGTTCATTAGTTATTATAAAACTCACTAGTATTTATAAATGTGTTTAGTCTACTTGCCTCCCTCGCTAAACACACATTGCTTATAGAGGTGTTAGTAATTAATTGCGTTACTTTACAATTTACCGTGTGATCCTCATTTGCTTACATGATTGCTTATTGCTTCCACTTACTTTATATTCGATGGTTGTGAAGGTGTTCTGGTGGTAAACCGCGGTATTCTTTCGGCTAACTAGTTAAGCAAGAGTGCTTTAGCTAGTGCCACATGGGCCTTCACACGGTGTGAACTGTTTGGCCTGTGATACTGCTCAACTACACTCGAGAAAGAAAGATAAAAGCTGTTTTTTTTTTTTTCCCCTAACATATTCTATTCCATAAGCATCCTTAGCTTTTCAAATATTGCAAAATTACCCATACATTATTATCTTCCCTAAAATGATATATCTAAATTGGTCATTACAAACATTTCAGACAAGAGTTAACTTTTTCTTTTCAATAGCTCCTTTTACATGCAGCAACTTCTATTAGCTCATTTTCAAAAGTTCCTTTTCATGGCCACACCAGCGGTTTGGGTTATGACGTGTGTATAAGGGCAGAAGGGCAAAACGAAGCCCTAGAAATTAACTACATATTTTAAATAGTTTCTTAAACACATAATAACCCTTCTATACTTACACTCAGCTTGGTTGGGAAGAAGTGGAGAAGTGAGAAGGGAAAAAAATGAATTTTGCTCTGCTTCTTTAGTTTGATTTTCACATAGGATGGAAAGGAGAGAAGAAATGGAGTGAACAAAGAGAGAGGGGGTTAGTGCAGCAGGGGAGGGGGGAAGGCCCATTTTTTTATGCCCCAGATCCAAAGAAATAGAGAGAAATTGAGAGGAACTACTCAAAAATACTGAGACACCTTTAAACATCTTTAGAAAGTGGGTATGTGGTGGGTATGTTCGTATATGACATAGACTTTTGTTTTCTTTCCTCCAGTCTCTGTTGTTGAACCAAACAGGAGAGAGAAACTAGTTCCTTGTGTTTCTCCTTTTCCTCTCCCTAGATTTTTTTTTTCCTTTTCTGTCGACTTTTCTCCAACCAGAGCGCCATAGATAAATTTGCGGATGTGTTTTAACTATAAAAGTGAGGCAAGCCTCCTCCACCCCCCCCCCCCCTCTTTTTTCTAATAGTATAGAAATCCCATTATTCACACTTAAAAGTTTATTTCCTTGTGTTACTGTTTTTATTTAGGCTAATCATGATGATTATTTTTTTATATGCTATATTTCTAATACTGAGCATCTGTTTTGCAGGAATGAGCAGTCAAATCATGAGTTTCTTTCTGCTTAAGAGGTTGGCTTGGTAAAGAAATGATGGCTGATTGGTCCAATCTACCGGATGATCTTTTAAAATTAATTGCAAGACACCTGCACTCCATCAAAGATTATGTGCGATTTGGTGGGGTCTGCAGGTCATGGCATTTGGTGACCCTTCAAAAGGATTGCTCTTCATGTTCAAAGCTACCATGGCTGATGCTCATGGAGAAGGAAAACAATGACATGCGTGGGTTCTATTGTCCATCTAGTGAAAGGGTTTATGAAATTCTCTTGCCTGAGATCCATGGAAGACGGTGCTGGGGCTCTTCCCATGGTTGGTTGGTCACTGTTGGGATTGATATGGTTATGCACTTACTAAATCCATTATCTCGAGTCCAGATCCCACTTCCACCACTACAAAAATGTGCAAATCTGAACAAACTTGTTTGCACTCCCAAAGAATTCCGTGATATTTTTGTGAACAAAGCTGTTCTATTCTCCAGTCCTTCTTCTCCAGGTTGTGTTGTTATGGCAATCTATTCGCAATTTGGTAAGATGGCTTTTGCAAAACCGGGTGACGAAGTTTGGACTCCAATGGGATGTCGTTCTGGACCATTTGATGACATTATTTATTTCAATGGTAATTTTTTAGCTGTGAACTTTGAAGGACATGTTGTAATTCATGACTTGACTGGCTGTCATTTGAAGACAGTAGTTTTTGCACCATCGTCGCCTGTGGATGAGCTGCTCTACGAGACCAAGTATCTTGTGGAGTTGGGAGGGGAGATTCTTATGGTCATTCGGCGTCTTTTTGAGACTGGGATCACAGACCCCTCAAATTTAAAAACTTGGGGTTTTGAAGTTTACAAGTTGGACCTGATGTCTAAGAAGTGCGAGGAGGTGATGGAGAGTTTGAACAACTGCGGGACTTTATTTTTGGGTAATAACTGTTCTTTTTCCATTTGTGCTGCTGATTACCCTGGATGCAGGAAGAATTGCATTTACTTCACTGACGACTACATAGGATTGGCTAACAGTAACCCATTTAGCTATGATATGGGTATCTACAGTTTGGAGAATCGCAAGATAGAGCCATACCCTGTCAGACATGATTCTGTTTCTATATTTTCTTCACCGCTTTGGATCAGACCAAGCTTTTGGTAATTGGAGCAGCTTCTCCCTTTTTATTTTCTTTCAAGATGTATCCTTCTGCATCATGTATTTTTATTTTAGCCAAACCTTTATGGAACTGAATCCTGAAAGGTTCGCCAAACCTTTGTGGAACTGAATCCCGAAAGTTTCACCAAGCCTTTGTGGAGCTGAATCCTGACAGTTTCTGGACATGGATTTCCTTGCTTTGGGTACAAATATTGACAATAAAGTAGAGGTGGCAACTATAATTCATGTCTTTTGACTGGCTACAAATAAAGGGATGAGGTACACCCATAAAACTATATGGATCATAAATCTACCCTGGCTCTATCCCATTTGTGCCTAGCTTTGCCATCTGATTTTGCCATATCAAAGGGTCTGAGAGGGCATGATCTGCAAACAGAGAGTTAGTTTCCATGACTTGAACTTATGAGGTTATGATTTAGGTGTAACACCTCTACCATTGAGCCAAAGCTTGCCCTTCCCTGACCCCCATATGTCATGAGAGCCTTGTGCACTGGCTGTTACATTTACTTGATTTCTCTTCGGATGAAGCATTCATGGATTTGGTGAAAGAGCTTGAGATATCAGGATAAAGATCAACCACCATCCTGACAATGTTGAGTTCTTATCAGACTGACATTCCTGCTCAGATTGGCCAGGATTTTGTACTCACGGTTCCAATTAACAACCTGTTTAGACTTGAATGAAGCTCTTCTGAAATGTCTGTAATACCTTCCCATAAATTTGGGGTACTGTTTCCAAGCCCAACAAGTTTATCCCCCTCCATTAATCCTTCTTGGGATCAGAATTGAATCAAATCAGAAGAACCAGGCCTATAGAGAAGAAGAAAAATAAGAGAAACAACAGAAGATGAGACAAACAGTGTTAATAAAATATTTGTTTTAATGATATATTTGTTTCCTTCAGCCTAGTTCACTGTTTATTTGAACTTCTCATTGTAGTTGCTCTTGTATGTTATGGTTTTTCATTTTTAATGTTGTTTTGGTTTAATGCTACTTTCATCTTTGATTATTAGGACCTAAATGTTGGATTTGCCATGTATTTTCATCTAGGAAAAAGCATTGGTTTCAGTGGGAATACATTCTCTTGTAATGTTTATACTGTTGGGATTTTTTGAGTTCTATTCCAAATTGCTCCTCTTGGTTGGTTCTTGCAAGCAGAGCTGAAGCTTTTCTGGGATCCTATCATTGTTTATGGGTCATTAGATTTTTTTTTGTGTGGCTGAGATGTGAGTAAACTCAATAGCTTATAGTAACGGACTTCGCAATACCTAGTGATTTTAGTTTGGTAGTGCATGCACAAATTATTTGACTGATTATTATGCCCTTGGAGTCGGCTGGTATGCTGTTTGTTTTCTCAGGTTATGCAGTACTTTGCACGTTGACAATCAACAGTGTCATCATCTTCATTGCACCAGCTGGCTGCTGCCCCAAAATTATTTTGATTGTTCTAATTTCTGGGCGTATGCTGTCTAGAGGTCGATACAAAGCGGCACTGTAAAATGTGAAGGAAACAAAAATGAGAATATTTAAATGTGCTATGGGTTGAATCCACATTCAAATGGGTAAATAATACATGACTCAAATTATTTTATGTAAATGGGTCATGTGACCCAAGTTGATCCACTTTGATTTGTACTCATCCATTTTAATATGCCTATGCTGAAGTGTGACATTTTCTGGTGTATCGTGACATTTCTGAAGTGTGGCATGAACATAGAAAATAATAAAATTATTTCAAATTCAACTAACTATTTTAATAC